>NW_008795303.1:559056-560172 GCF_000699145.1 Aptenodytes forsteri
ACAAGCTTTTTTTTTTTTCCTTTTCCTGCACACTCCTATTTTTTTAATGCTGTGCATGCAGTACTTGTGCTGACGCACAGAGGCACGCCTCTCCGCTGTTACAGAGTTCCTGAATTTACAATGACTCCACTGTCTAGCAAATGCCCTAGACTAAAGGAGACTGCATCAAAAAAAAATTTCTTTTGTCACCCAGGAGAGATAAGGCTTTGATCACCTGAGATCGCATTACGGGGGGGACCGAGCCGGGCTCTCCCAGGGAGCTTTTCTTTCAGAGATGGACATCTTGCTGCAGGAATTGCGAAACGCCAGGGCTCCCAGAACCGGGCGAGTATAGACACACAATATGGCTCGGTTTATTGTATGCAATAGGCACATATCCAACATAAGCATCACAAAAGAATTACTCTTATCTGATGTCACTCCAGAGGTGTGTGAGTGTGTGTGTGTGCGAGGAGGGGGATTCCCACAGGGCAGAGACCAGAGAGGAGTTTACGCGCAGCCCCCGGGGTTTTCTCTTTGTCCTCCTTATTCCTGGAGGAAAACTTCCTTCTGACTCGTCCCCCCGCATACACACACACACACACACGCAGGTTTCCCTCACACGCTCGGAGGCCAAGTTAGCCCGCTCTCCCCCGGGCAGCTCCCGAGTTAGGATGCAGACCTTCCCAGGATAATCAAAAGACTTTACAATCACCAAAACCCAAACAGCATCTGCTATTCGGTGACCTCCCGACAAACACAACAGCAATGTCACGGCACCGATACAAAAGCACCAAGATCCCTTCCCCGCCCCCAAATAAGCCGGGAGCCCCGACGCATCCCGTGGCTTTGCCGTGCCCGGTCTGCCCAACCCGGACTGAGCAGGGGCATCACCGGCGCATTCCACGGGAGCAGAGTTATCACAAGGGTGCATCCTGGGGAGGAGAGGGCGATCAAGCCGAGAAGGAAGAAATAAATCTATTTAAAGCCAAGGCGCTGCAAGGGCTGGAAGAGCTGCCCCTCGCAATCGTCAGGTTCCTACAACTGCGGCTGGAAAGCCATTTTTAAAAATAGACGCCGCGAATAATGTGGTCACCGCCGCCTTGCGAAGGGAACAGCTGGCGGCCCTCCTCCGGG
>NW_008795303.1:560676-561384 GCF_000699145.1 Aptenodytes forsteri
GCGGCTGGCGGGGGATGGAGGATAACCCTGCGACCATGCGAGACTCGGCCCTCTCCTTTTCCCTCCCCCCCCCGCCCCTTCCCTTCTGCGCCCTTTGGAGATCATCTCCTACAACACCGGTATTATCTAAACAGCTTCACAAAGCAATAAAATACAGTTTAGATATCGTTCCACATCTGGCATTAAAATACGAAGAGAGAAAAAAAAATCACCACAAGACCTTGTTTTTACGACCGAATTTAAGTGCTGTCAGGTTGGTTCACTCACAAGTTAACTCCTTCCAACAGCTGGGAGCGTGGCGAGCTAACCTGGCGTATTTTCCTCACCCCTCCTTAAAAAAAACAAAGAATCAGCTCATCCAGGCTGTTTTAGTTACTTTCGTACATTCAATCTGCCGGGCCTTTAACAGTCTCCCTGGCAGCAAAGAAGCTCCAGGCCCACTTGACTCGCGTGTGCGTGTGCATGTGTGCCTGTGTGCATGCACAGGCTCTTAAGAGTGGCCGAAGCCACGAGCCCTCCAGCCCTCGCTGCTGAGTCACAAATAGCGTCCCCTGGAAATGAAATCCAGGGAACGCTCTTTCAAATTCGCTGCCAGCTTGACACGCCACATAGCTGGGGAAAGGCAGGTTTTGGCGCAGGCTTCCCGGCGGGTTACGGGTGAGCACGGACCCCACCTGCGCTCCCTCCTTCCCGGGGCGCCGGGCACCG
>NW_008795303.1:561444-561882 GCF_000699145.1 Aptenodytes forsteri
TGAATCCTCGCCGAGAAGCGAAATAGGCTGGGTTTGCAATTCAGGCAGTTACTAAGGCAGGTAATCGGCAGAGAAAACGAAAGAAAAGCCCTCGTTAATTCGCGTACAGAACGACAGCCACTCCCTTCAGGAAACTCGGTGGATTTTAAATTGTAGTGGTTAATGATTAAAAACCCTTTAAACTCGGGAAATCAAATCATTCAGCAGAAACGTCCTGAGCAAAAATTCCACCAGCACCGCCACCACCTCCCGGTACGTATCTGCTCTTAAGCAGAACTTGGGGCTACACACACATCGCTACCAAACACCCGGCGACTTCGGCGAGGGCTCCTGCTCCGCTGCGGTGGTGCCGCTTGTGTACATCTGCAATCCCGGACACATTCATTTTTTCCCTCGGCGGATCAGCCATCAGCACAAACCCCCCTCCCCGCCCGCCTC
>NW_008795303.1:561952-563489 GCF_000699145.1 Aptenodytes forsteri
TCGTCGTCGTCCCCGCCCGCAGTTCTGCCCCATTATTTCATCACATGACCACTAAAGGGTTAAGGATAATACCTACCAAATCTGCTGTGGTCTTGCCTGGTTCCCTGGATAGTACCATTGGGGAAGATTTCTAAATGAAATCCAGTCCTGCAGTATAGCTGCCTCCGCCTGAGGATCCCCTTTAAATGGTCCAAGTCCGTGACCGCAGGCCCCCTGGGTAGCCCACCTGCCTCAGACTGACCCAGGTGGTCACTTAACAAAACCGGACTATCCACCGGCAAAACGGGCACATTCCCAAAGGGTACTGCATCCTGCACACCGAAATAGTTCCCAACTTCACCTAAGGGAGCCATCAGAAGATTCTGCTTTTAGAGAATAAGAATAAACAATAATGATGGTGCCAAACCCAGGAGATATAAGATTAGGTATATTCCACTCCTCTCCTCTCCCCTCCCTAGCGCAGTTACAGAGAAAATGTTCTTTCTTCAATCCATTAAATGCATAAATAAAAGTAATATTCTGTTTTGACTGGTACAGGTTCAAGGTCAAACCAGTTAGTCTAAGAAACCACCACTTTATACTCACACACTGACATATTTATAAACATATAGATGTGTATATCTATATAAATGCATATATCCCCAGCTCTTAGCAAGCAATACGGTCTTCAGCCCATCCAACTGTAATAAAGAAAAAAATCCGTAGTTTCTCCATTTGGTTTAAGATAAGAATGACCATAGCAACTTAAATACCTAGGCGTTATAGGGATTTTTTTTTAAGATGCACAGGCTACGTCAGGATTTATGGATTCTGACTCCAGAAAGGCATGCGCTGTTTTTACTCTATAACAGACTGCATACATCAGCATGAATCCTGCAAAGGGGGAGGGGGGAAATCTCACGTTGTTGGCTGAGATAAATCCAAAAAAAAAAAAAAAGGAAAAAAGAAAAAGGAAAAAAAACTTTTGACGTCCAAATCTATTATCCAGAATTCTGAGGAGGCTCAGCAGATGTCCACTGGTTTAGGATTTTTGACGATCCACAAGCAAAGCAGCAACATACAAGTGCTTGTGTCTTTCTTGGCTGGCTCGAAACAGGTGTTGCTTCTGCAGGGCTCCCTGTGAAATGTTGTACTCCAGCACTGAGCTGCAGCTCTTGACTGTGGATCTCCATCCAGCACGCAGAGTGGCGCAGGAAGAGGCATTGGGCTGGGTTTAAGGTAGTCCTGATTGCTGCTGGAAGGATTCTCCGAGGTCCTAGCGCTCAGCCCTACCTGCTGCAATACAGAGCCGCTTCCAACGCTAGGCACGGCGTGGAGCGGCTCTTACTGCTCTGCGGCAGCGCGGCGCACGCAGGCAAATAAATAAATAAGTGGGCGAAACTTTGGGGGAGGAAAAAAGCGGCGCGATGCTAAATATACCGAGCCCGCCCGCTGCGGGAAGCGGGCTCCTCGGGAGATGCCCGCATAGCCCGAGTCCCCCTTGACATTGGCGGGGGGAGCAGGGCGGGCAGCGCCTTGCCAGCGGAGCCCGGCCCCG
>NW_008795303.1:563725-568403 GCF_000699145.1 Aptenodytes forsteri
GGTGCCGATGCTAAGTACATGTTCTCCTCCCCCCCCCCAAGAAAAAAAGAAGTTATTTAAAACCGCCAGGAGAGACCCGGCGAGGGGGGGGAGAGGATTTCTGTTTCTTCTTATGATGCCGAGGATTGATGTTACTGTGGTTTTGCCGCGCTCCGATATAGCTGCATTAATTAGCAAAGGGACAGAAAGGTCTCCTGCCTTTGCAGAAGGGTTGCTTGGGCAGAGCTCAAGGACCGGGCACGATACAGAGGCTTGCATGAGGGAGAAGACGGCTCCGGCAGCCGCTTGAATTAAATACACAAACCTGAAGACAGGCTCTTTTAGGGGTGGTGGTGGGAGAGAGGCAGGGAGAAAAGGAGGAGAAACATAGTATCTTGGGGGCTGGGGGGAGAGATTGCATGGTGTGAATGATGATGTGCATCGCTGAGGTGGCGGGGCCCAGGAAGGTCACTGATGGAGGCTGGAAACAGAGCTCCGGAGAAGGGGAATTTTGCAAGGGTGTTAATTAAAAATAATCGACTCTCTGCATGTCTCCCCTGCTCGGTGGGCATGCGGTGGCAGGGGTGGCTCTCCTTGCCTTCCCCACCACAAAAGCCAGCAGCCCAGCTCTGACTGGTGCAGCCTTTCTGCATCCCTCCACTTGCCACTGTGACTTAACACTTGAGGGAAAGAGACTTCTAGTTTCCACGTCTAGCAGGGAAACTGCAGCAGGGAAAGGCTGTGTCCTGAATCCCCACGGACCTTTAGGGAACTGACACATTCCATGCCAGTGGCGCATGAGCCACCTCTCTTTCATTTCACTCCATCGGTCTTTATTACTATTTGAAGGACGGGATGCAGAAGCTTCAGAGCAGGGTCCCATCATGCTAGTTAAGTACAAACCCACAAAAAGAAACAGCTGCTGCGCATCAGTCCATGCATTTCAATGTGCAAGAGCAGACGAGCCCCCCAACCCCAAAGCAGGAAAGTCAGCGCTCTCCGGTAAATAGTTCCACAGCATTTACCCTGTATATCGGGTTTAAGGACACTGCTCACACACGCACACTGGTTATATCAGTGTGAACAACTGCAGAATGACTTGGGAAAAACTGCAGAACTCACCATGTCAAAAATCATTATTCTTTATCAACTGGATCATGGCAGTACCCAGAGGCCCCGTTGAGGGCTCACAGTCCCATTGTGTCGGATACTGTAGACACATGTAATAAGAGAGATGGTCTATGCCCAAGGAGCTTATGATCTTAACCCATGATGAAAGACAACAGGTGTATACTACAGACCCATGGGGGAAGGATAAGGGAAAAGCAGCCTGGAGAATAAAAAGCAACAGGCCTGGCCAATGACAAGTGTTTGGTGTCAGAAGGAAGTTTTAAGGAGATTTGAAGGAGAACAATAAAGGATCTTTATGGTTATTAATGGGAAGGTTTTTCCATGTGTAATGGCTAACTTGGAAGAGAACATAAAATTGCTTGTTAGGAAATTGGACTGCTGAAAAGTGAAGGTCTGTGCCACTGGCAAAGCAGAGGGAATATTGCAGAGTGACTGAGGAGCCTGGTATCTGGTGTGCTCTCAGTCTAGAAACAACTGGGAAAGAGGCTCCCAGCTCCTTTCCAGTGCTTTAAAATTTACATTTCCAGTCCCAGTGAAGAGTATTATATGGAATTTTAATTTTTTCTCTAGTCCAGGCTTCAGTATTGTATTTTCTATCTTGTACTTCACAGCAGCATACCTCATGAAAAATATCTGAAGGTAAAGAAGAAAGTGTTGGTATAGTCGCTTTTTTTAAAGGAACTTAAATGAAAGCTCACAGATTATTGGCTATAGGAAGTTTAATGTTATAAAAGTGTTATCTAAGTTGAGGCTTTGATGTCTGAATTACTCATAAGTATCAAAGCCACACATGAATTATGCAGGACATCCCCAAAATTATACCCATCTGTGAGTAGGTGGTGTTCCAACCCTGCTTCACATAAAATCTATGTGTGATGTGTAATGTCAAACTTAGCCCTTACAGAAGTTTGGCTTTACTGATAGCTGGGGCTGTATTAAAAACCTACACTTTTATCCCCAAGACACTGATGCAGGAACATCCCTACCCCTAGCTCCCCTCTACTTGAGATTCACACCCACTTCCCTTATACCCTTCTGGAATTAAAGACTGCATCTGCCACAGTGAGTCATCAAGAGCTTACTCATCAGCTTTATGCAGGATTTTAACTCTTGCGAGCAGAACTGGTCAGAAGGATCCTGCATTTCTTGAGGTGTTCCTGGCACACGTTCTCCTCACGCGTACCACACTAATGCGGAACCTCTGGCAAGTTTTAGACGTTATGACTTTTTTTTTTTTTTTTTAAACTGTTTCACCTGTACTCTGCCAACCAGTTCAGCTTTACTTGAACTTTTCACATATCAATTTTTGAGTGTCATTTAAAAAAATAAATCAGCCTGCCATATGAAAATGGCTTTTTTTTTTTCATTCCCCCAGATTGCATAATTTCACCAAAAGTACAGGATCCTACTCTGGACCTACAATGTATCTAACTCATTTATTTCCCAACCTTGCAGATGGAGAACTGGAAGACTTATATCATTAAAAAGAGAGGTGCTACGACTTTCCCATGAAACACATGGCATTTGCCATTTTTACTAAAATGTCTTCAGTCAGCAAACTTTTAAAAGCTGCTTTTTTATACATCGAGAATAATATAGAAAGTAATGCTATTTTCAGTTTTCTTTACAAATAAGAATTTTTAGAGGACTTTGAAGCATGATATAAACCTGGATATGATAAGAGTATTAACTCATCTCACCTCACTTGAGGCTGCTACGATGGAGACATCAAGTTCTAAACTACTTGTTCCTTAACGCAGAGAAATAGGAGCAATTTTAGGGCACAAATCATCTGACCTATTCTAGGTGTCTACTTTAGGATGACATGACTCATGCTCTAAAGATGCTTAATTCTTTCTCGTGTATGAAGGGAGCCTATATTAGATGTAGACTTCTACATGACAGAGGTCTAGATAGGACTGGATGGATCCCACCTGCTGCGCTATACACGTGATTCAGCATTTCCCCAGAATGGCTGGTGAGGGCACTAAACTATTAATATAGCTGCACAAATTAATTCTCCAAAGAAAACTCATGTCATCTCAGCAACAAAAAGTTACTGAAAGTCATGATTATGAAACATTAGATTGCCTGGAAATAAATAAAATATTTGTGAAAATCTATTAGCCGTGTGATTCAGGTTAACTGGATTAACATAGGAAGCGCCTACAAGTTTAGAAAACTTGAGCTAGCAGAATGTATTTGCTTTCTCACTTCAGAAACTGTAGAAAAAATAGCAGTATTTATGACAAAAAAAAAATTACCTACAAGAATCCCAGAAGACAACATGAAAGGGCCCGTTTCCCAGTTCACCAAATTTTCAGACCAGAGGAGTGTAAAACATACAGTTTAGATGGAAAACCCCAAGAAAACATCAGCATCAGTGTCACCATACGATACACAGCCACAGCAGGGTATCTGACATGGATTTCTTATGGCGTTATGGTATTTTGCCGCGTACAGGAATTAGTGAATCTACGTTAAATAAGCATTGGCAGAATATGATCTTTGTGACCGTCCTAGGGAGGGAGTTACCAGGTTACATGTTTTAAGATATCTTAATTTAATTACAAAAGTAATAACGCCATTATCGGTCAGATACAGTCGAGTGCATTGACACAGGTGTTGATACGGTCTTTTGGAATGCATGTCCTTGTTGGTGATACTTGAAGGTAGATAGGGTGATGTAAGTGTGAAAGCTGCCAAATGTTTAAAATTTCTCCGATGTGTGTACTTGTACATGGCTTGTATCTGCTGTTTTTAGTAATGAATTGGTTGTCTATGATGTTGCAAGTCCCTCCAGCTCAAGAGCCAAAGTGCTGTTGATTGGAAGAACAGGGGAAGAAATCAGAGTTGCCACGTGTACAGGTGACCGCAGAGGCCTCCGCATGGCAAGCGATTTGTGTGGCACGGCTCACAGGACTGCTCACTGTGAAAACGGGTCTGCCGCTGCCCACCCTTTGCCTTGTGCACCTTTCCTGCCCAAGCGCACACGGTGTCTAATCAAAGAGGTTTCTGCCTTCTTCACGCTCCCATACTGTTGGTGCTCATTTGCAACTGCAGGCTCGGCAGGGTTTGCCAGCAGGCTGCAGGGTGTCCCTGAGGTTCTTCCTTTGCCTGATGTACTTCCTTTGTAGATAGTTCACTATCTGAAAGGTAAGGCGGCATTTGTATACCAACCAAGGCACAGACCCAGACCATCAGCTGGACGCTACTTACCAATGCTAGACTGGAGCTGCAGCCAGCAACCAGCTCATCGTCACCTCCCTTGGGGCAGGGAGAAGGTGCCTCTTGGCACTTGCCCAGCTCGGCAGGAGCCGGGTGCGTGCCCCGACTTACCACTCTGCGTGCGCTGTGGCAGGCACAGCAGCCCGGTGTACCTTCGCCCCGATGAAGAAGGTGGTCCATGCCAGCTCCATTATGGCTCCATGCCCGCTTTCTGGAATGGCCAAAGGCCTCGCTAGCTTTCCCGATGGAAGCGATTACCTCTCCATCTACGGCACCGTGGCCATCCAGGACATTTCCTCCCGTGTCGCCAAGAGCCCAGGAGAAGGCCTCAGGCCCGCTG
>NW_008795303.1:568875-579316 GCF_000699145.1 Aptenodytes forsteri
TCTCTCTTGCCCTAGCGGGCAAAGCCAGCGGGGCGGCCCCGCCATGCCCCCCGCCGCCGCCGCCGCCACCCCAGACCAGCGCTCCCCGCTCGACGCCAGAGCCCGGGGCCAGCCGGCGACAGCCCAGCCATCCCACTCCGGTGAGCGGGCAGACGGGGGCAGGAGGCCGAGGGGCGAGCCCAGCCCCGGGTGTGCTGGTACCCTGGCTGATGGGCTGTTGTGCTGCGGGTGGTGGACAGCCTGGCTGGGGAGCACAGCATGAATAGCGCCTGTCCAAGATGTCACCACCATCACTCAGCCAGCAGTGGGGGGAGGTACCCAGCGCCACGGCCCCAACAAGCTGCACAAAGAGCTGATGAGCAAGACCATGATGGGGCAGTCAGAGGCACCATTTGTCTTTGATGGGTGTGAGCCCCTCGACTGGTCATGGTGGCTGACCATGTCCCCATTGCTAGGACCAGAGCTGGCCAAGCAACGGATGGGCCCCAAGGGGAGCATGGGGCTATGCACCCTCAGTTGCTGGGCAGATATCGGGTGCCTGCTGCTGCTGAGGAAGGGAGCAGCCACTGAGGACAAGGGTGCCCCAGGCATGGCCTTGCCATGCAGGGACCTGGAGGCGGCTCTGCAGTGAGCCCACGGCTGAGTGAGGATGGAAGCAGAGCTGGAGGCTGTGCTTGGGGAAGGGAGGACGTCCGTACTCATGTGGGGTGTTCTGGCATACCATAGGAAGATCAGTTCTTCCTGTTGTTGCCTGTGTTTACTAAAAATTCTCCTTTTTTGCTAATGAATTAGAAAATATTTCAGTATCACCATCTCCATCATCTTCTTCTTTCCCAGATCCAAATCAGTAAAAACTTTGTCCTTTCCTACATTATTTTAAATGTACTATCTCCATCTAACAAAAGATCTTACACCATCACTAGGAATTCTTGCTTTACAAATATGTTTTAGAAAATTTGCATTTCTTCTTAAATCTGTCAGTGACTGACTTTCTTCCTGTAGTCTTCAGCTGGACTTTATCACTTTTCCCCATTTTGTAAATCAATTTTATACTTTTGTTCCATCCCCATTTTTAAAATTATTTTCAGTATTATATATTGCATTTTTGCTCTGACTGCTGTTGTAACCACTGAACCACAACAGGCTTAAAAGCTATCCTTTTTATGAAATAACAGCTTGTTAGCCATCTAACAGAATTCAGGATTTGAGTTTGCTTTCTTCCTCTCTAAAGCTTTCCTCCTCTCACTCTCATTTGTAATTTCCCCATTCTTTGGGAAACCCTGATACCTCTGGGGTGACCGTCCCCTCTTGTTGTGGTTCCTTGAAGTAGG
This sequence comes from Aptenodytes forsteri, assembly GCF_000699145.1. Taxonomy (NCBI): domain Eukaryota; kingdom Metazoa; phylum Chordata; class Aves; order Sphenisciformes; family Spheniscidae; genus Aptenodytes; species Aptenodytes forsteri. The sequence goes on from NW_008795303.1 coordinate 570,207, forward strand.
GTAGTGATGAGATGTTTGCTGGTAGTGAATGTAGTTGGGTCACTGGGAACGTAGTCACTTGGAAACCTCCACTCTCTGCTACAGTTATTATAATCCTTTGTAATATTTTGCATGCCTGTGTCTGTTTCATCCGCTTAAACGCCATCCAATTACTTTGTTGATAACTAACATATTTTGCGTGGTTTTGCCTGTTGATTTCCTTAATCATTCTGCTGCCATTTCACCAGTAAGTCAACAGTATGTAACTGCACTCTGATTCAGTGATGTGAAGGGACAGAAAATAATATAACCATTTTCTTCAAATAATTACCCTGGGTATGTAAGTGTTTTCCTTTTGACTGGCCAAGACAAAAGCACCTCTGACTAGAATTTCGGCTTGTTTCTCCTGAACTCCATGCTTTTATAGCAAGACCAGAGACCCTTCCCTCTTGTATGGGGAATAAGGGGCTGCTCTGGAGAAGCCAGTAGTTGTGGGGAGCTGAGGGACTGCAAGATTACTAAGCCATTCCCCATAGAGGACTGCCATCTTCTGTTTAAGCTATTTCTGTTTGCCCAGCCTGAAGAAGTTTATAAAGGAACTGGGCAAAAGTATGAGAATGAATGCTTTACATTTTGGAGAGAGTGGAAGGTCATGGAAAATGCACGCTGTCTTTTGGGTTTGAGAGACAGCGTCTGACTTGTTTGATTCTCCAGTTAATGTAAGAACATAAGAACATGGTTATAGCAGACCAGGGTACAGCTATGCCAGTACCTTCTCTATGACAGTGGCAGTGGGAAACACCATTTAGGGAGTACATGTGTTCCTGGCCACTTTGTGCAGTCTGATCCCCTTGTTCTCCCCCAGATTGGATTCAAACCAATCTCCTATTAGTTTCATTGAATACCTCCTAATCCTTGTGCTGTAACTGTTGAATAACAGGTGAATAATAGTTACTCATTCACCTGATATATTCCCTTCATGATTTTGTAAACTTTACTCTTTGCTCTCAGCCTTCTCCTCTCCAAAATGAAGAGTCCCGGTCTATGTAGCCTCTCATATGGCACCCAGGAGGTGCAAGGGTCTTAGTTTCCCTTGAGGAGACAATAAACATTATAAACATTACTGGAAACTTAGGCAATATCAAGTTAAACTAAGGGATGATAGAAAATGGGCTCAGTGAGCAGGCTTATGCGATGTTATGTGCAGCTCACATGAGGCAGATTATCAAAATCATTTCAGCCAGAAGAATCCCAGGGACATGCTTTGATTTGCTCACTGTCAGGTCAGTTCTCCAGGAACTGGTCAAGGAACCTAAGTTTTGTGTACAGTATGTCAAATGTTTTGTGGAACCAATCAATGCTGAATTCCTTAACAATATCTGCAATGTGACCATCATCACAGATACAGCAAGCAATGGACCTTTCATATAATGGATCTTGTAGTCTACTAGAGAAGTATGCTGGTGTTGACCTTTATATAGCTCTGGTGAATATAGTTTTAACCATGGAGACTGTATCACAAGCTTATCTCAAATCTTGATTGCTTGGCTAACTGTGCTAACACTGTGTGCAACCAAAAATGTCTGACCCTAGTAGAAAATTCAATGGCGGTCAAGACATGGTGGAGTGCTGATCCTCAGACAACAGCAACATCACATACGCCATTAAATGACATTGGTTAGACTTTTTACGTTTGATGGTATTCATCATCTTAAGGCATTCAGTGCTTTTTCATCAGTGGCCAGACTATAGTCCTAACACTGCCAACTGTTAGTGAACTACTACACTGACAAGGTGAAGGGGGAGAGAAGGGACTGCACTGTACAAATTGCCATCAGTGTAATCTTTTCACATGCTGTTGTGAGCCACCAAAAGTATTTTATATATTATCCCATGTGCTGGTGAAGAATTGGAAATGCCTGTGACCTAGCAACTACTAAGGTGTTTCAGATAAGGAGGTTTTCTCCTCCAGATCTTTGCCATGCACAGCTGCAACCTATGTTTGATGTTACACAGGGAGTTAACCAACGGTAACGGTGGTCTCTTCTAGGTTTAAATTATGTGAAAAATTGGCTTTCAAGAGAACAAAAAAGAAACCAACAACAGTGGTTCTGAGCTACTACACAGCCCTCAATGTGACTCTCCCTCCCTCTCTCTGGCTCTCAAGGCACTGCTTTTATAAGAGTCACCAACACACTTCGAGTACCAGGCTGTATCTTTATCCTTACCAGGGATACCTCCCTATGGAGGAGCTGAACAGAAGAGTCTCTACTCCTCTGCCCCCACCCCTCAAAATTCATACTGGGTTTCCACATCCTACCCTTCATTTCTCAGAAAAACGGGACAAGGAGATGAAAAGCTCTTTACTGACAGGAGTTTGCTTCTCTGCCTTCATAGCTGCTCTTGATAAAAACCAGCTTTCCCACCCTGTTGTTTAGAGATTTCATCAAAGTCTGCAAACCTGAAATCCACCGTGGGGATTCCAGTCCCCTCCCAGCAGCTGTTATTCCATGAGAGCTTAGAAATTCACCAGAGGGTATGAAAAACACATCAGCACTGGGAATCCACAACTAGGATTTCACACCAGAAATAGATGCAGTCTGAACTGCTGTGCTTTTTCTAGGCATTGCAGTGAAATCACTGACAGGCAACGGGGGAAGAAACCATTCAGGAGGTTCCTGTGCTTCCTCCGCTTTAAACATTGCTCTAGGTTTGAGGAGGAGAATTACAATTACTGTCAGGGATTCTCAGGGACGGGCTTTATAGCACAACCAAGCACTGAGAACTCACTTCTTCTGCAGATACGGACAAATTGGCTCTGACTACCTTGCCTTTACTGCAGTAGCACTGCAGCCAACAGAACTATGCCTGCAAATGTTGAGACATCAGGCAGACCTCTAGTATTAAGTATCCTGCTTTTTTTAATGGGGTACAGGCTTGTGAAGAAACACATGGCAAAACTGAAGGAAAATTATCTTGCCAAGCCTCGTGTTATGCTATTTATGTAAATCTTGATATGAACAAGCAGAAGGAATTTGCTTGAGCTTTCTGGAATTCATACCTTGTATTCTTGTAATCATCTGATCGTTCCAGCTCTGTATCTGGGAACCTGGTTCTGCTGCCCTGCTGAGGGCTGCTAAGGAGAGCTCCGATATACAGAGCTTGTAAGCTTGCTCCCTTCTTTAGAGTACGTGTTTTCTGGTTGTGTCTTCCAGTGGGGTAATGGTGATGACACTGCAAACCCTGTTCCTCCAAAAAACTGGAGCAGATTCTCAGCTTAGGTAAACTGTCACAGCACCACCCCATTGCTGGAGCTCTGAAAACTGATATGAACAGAAGATAAGCACATTTGGATCTTCTGTTCCCTCAGGTAAAAAACCCTCTTACAGTTCTTCACTGCAAACCCTCAGAATTTGTGGGCCATTCTTGGCCACAGCTTCCATAATTACGGAAAACTGTGGAAGTCACCTTAGAAGGATAGATGAAAGCAAAGCCCGGGTACACCAAGCACAGGGAAATGAGTAAAAGCTCTAAGAACGGCTTAAACGTTTACAGAGTGAATTTCTGGAAAGACTGTTTGCAGTCCAGCTGCTCAAAATACTTGACTCTCAACTGTAAAAGTGTGAGGACTGAGTCCTTAGTAAATGTTCTTGAATAATCCTCTCTGTAGATTTGACTGTCACTAAGTTTTTCCTGCATGCAGATTTTGGTCCAGTAGTCCCCATATTTTATTTATAATTTGAGTCATATGTTGCTTTCATAATTTTTTGTCTAGTCATTTTAAACATCTTTGTACAGTATTCAGGCAACAAAAGGAAATCTTGTAGCTATTATTATATTTGCAATTTCCCTTGGGTGGCAATTTCCCTTGGGTGTAAGCAAAGTCTATATAATGCAGAGTCTATCAAATATTTCAAATTTATTGCATTCCAAAGCTATTAAAAAGTTGAGGCATTAGGCTCGTCTATTAACTTAACAGTGAGAATGAAGCTTATTTCTTAGCATTTCTGAAAGGTAAAAATAAATCTGTAAGACACACAAATGCCACACTTGAAAAATAACAGCATACTGGTAATACGCTTGAAAAGAGTCGGTCATTTATAAAGATGTTTTACAAGTGGAGTCTCTCTTCAGGAACAGAGAATCAAATAACTTCCATTACTGAAATGAATTGAAATTATGCGTTTTATACGGCCAAGGGCAAATATTCAAAAAATAGAGCCTAAATTAAGACTGAACGGCTAAGATTCTCAGAACTGCTCTTTGGTGACTGTTTTTGGGCAATTACATTCAAAAACTCTGCAGATGCCTCATACGAGTGCTCAGTAAGTGAACTTCAGAAAGTACATACAGAAAATTAGGTCCATTAAGATCTCGTCAATGTCTTTAACTATTTACTTACTTATGTCCTAAGTAAGGATAAAGATTTCAGTGCCTGATTTTAAGCTGCCGCTGTTTTAAATTCCTGGCCTCATCATTCTGTAGTGAGATTACACTTTCATTAATCTGTGGCATTTTTTTCACATATGAAAATTTAAAATACTTGCTTTACATCACCTCATACCTCCTTATCCCTTCTGAAAATTATGTCAACCAAGTCTAAATCACTAAAGGTTTCCTATTTCATAGGATATACAGCTATGATCTTTGCTTTAGAGTATTTGGGTAGTCACTGGGGTAGTCCTGCCAGGTTATGGAGAACAGACGTGAGCTGCCAAGAAGGCTGATAAGCATGGTACTTTTTTATTCATGGTACCTTTTTATTCACATGATTCTTCTTAAGGCAACTGAGAAGAAAAGCTGGTGCAGGCAACATGACAGCAGCAAGCCTGTATGCAATATACACCATGAGACAAAGAACATTAGTTTAATACTAAATTCTGCCTGTAACTGGCCTTCCAGCCTGACCTTACTAGCAATTCCTTTCAAGAGTTGTCCTTAGATAAACTACTTCTGAGTAGAAGGTTGTAAAATGACATTTTTTGCATCTTTTGAACAGCATTTAAGCAGAGAGATCAGAGTCTTTACTCCTTTCCCTATTAAACACAGAGCAGTCTGCCTCCTCCCCTCTCACTTTAGATGGGCAGCATGGGCATAAAGCTCACAGCTATTGCGTGTTCAGGGACTCTTCCTGACTGGGGCTGAATGTGGGCGCTTTGACCCTCAGGACTTCAGCCACCCTTGGCAGGCTGCAAATTCAAATCCTACTTCTGTCCACTGGGCAAATGTTAGGCAGCAACCTCAAACCTCCTGGAGGGAAGCTTCACACAAGTGGCTCCATTTGCAAGTGCTTGATGGTATAGAACTGCATGAGCTTAACCAATTTCCAGTCTTACTCCAAAGGAGAATATAAACAGCTCAACTCAAGGTCAGTTACACCTAGATCATGACAAAACATAAATTCACACTGAGCTGGAGAGGAACTGTTCCTGAGATTACGCTCCTTGAATATATTCACAAATGCAGGCACTCCTGCTAGTCCTAATGCTGATATTTAGAACACAGGTAACTGCTGAAAATTAGTATCCATTAGGCTCCATTTACAAAAAAGACTGTTCCAGCTTCACTGAGGACCAGACTGGGTATCTATTGACACAAAAGAAAGGAAAAGCTAAAATTCCTATCTAATGAGAGATACATGTCCCACTCCACAAAACAAACCATCAGTTTAGACTGACAGGCAAGGATTTCTCTCATATTGCAGAATGCTGTCTCATGCTCTTCTAAGGACATCCGTCCACAGTCACTACAGCCTAGTTGGTTACCCCTCACCAGCCTCGTTGCCCTTCTCTGGACACGCTCCAGCACCTCGACGTGTCCCACTCCACAAAACAAACCATCAGTTTAGACTGACAGGCAAGGATTTCTCTCATATTGCAGAATGCTGTCTCATGCTCTTCTAAGGACATCCGTCCACAGTCACTACAGCCTAGTTGGTTCCCATCAGTTCCAGCATTTCAATAGTACTAACTGCTGCCACATGGCAATTGCTATTGAGTCTGCGGAGATCCATCCAATGCCTTTTGCTGAAAGCATAAGCTGTAAGATTGCAATGTCATGTGAGCTGTTTTCACATCTTGTCTTCTGGGTTTTGTTTTTTCCCTCTGATTTCTTAGAATTATTGGAAGGTTCTTACCCCTCCCTGCTTCTTTACCTTTTCAGGAAGGTCCAATCAACTCAATTCAGTCATCTTTGATTTTCTCTCCAGTTCTGCTCTCAGTATGGAGCTATCTCATCAGCTCCACATTCCACCGCAGCCTTGCCTTTCATCTTAGTGATGCTTTGGTGTGGCTCTTTGATGACTAGAGCAAGAAATATTCATTCACGTATGGAGTCCTCAAGCTCTTAATCACTGAGCATTTTTAGAGCAGAAATTCTAGTATTTTGCCCTTAATAATAATACCCAGTGACCTTGCACTGGGTATTACAACATTTCATCTTGTTCCTATCCTTCTACTAAAAGTTCATTTAGTTCTTCTTGTGTAACAATCCAATCCTCTTCCATTTTTCTTATCAAATTTGTCATCCTCAAACTATAAGACTCCTCAAAGAACTATGTGTGTAAAACAGAGACTAAAAGAATATGGCATTCTAGAGCGAGACCCTGTATCTTTGTACCAGCTACGGCCCCTGTGCCATAACCTCTTTGTCAAAGCTACCTTCAGCACCAAGGGCTCTGCATTGTGGCATACGCATCTTCTGAAATGCCCAAAGGAGTTAACGTATCCTCCTCCTCCCCTTCCTGATACAAACATTCTCAGCTATGGAGGGTTAGAGCTACACCAGAGGCAGGTGAACAGTTGACTTATTCTGTCCTGCCGATGATGTGCCACATCCATACAGAGACAATCCCCTTTGTGCAGAGAGCTCAGTAGGAATGCTCAAACCTCAAGCTCTTTCTTCAGTTAAGCTTTTCAAAGTCAAGCACAATTTCCTAGGCCTTCTGGATTTTGTTTTTTCTATTTGTGTGACCATTATTCTCAGTGTTTGCTAGGTGGCAACGTACCTTCAGGAAAGAAATATTTTATAGTATCCTGGTTCTCTGGAATACTGCTTTTTTTATTCTTGTTTAACCCCTTTGCTATTTTTAGTACAGCCAACATTCTTTAACAGACAATAAATCAAAGAGAACCATAACTTCAGATTTCAAATATATGAAAGTCAGTAGAAGTCCTTGGGAAAAACAAAAACTCTGCTTAAGCTTAAATTGTGTACACAAAAGCTGGCAGCACCTTTTGGAATTAAAAATCACCACAGTACAAATGCAGCTAATGTGATCACAAAATAACAGGCCGCATTAGCATATATCTGTAAATAAAATATGATCTATGTCGCAGACTTGGTTAACAGGGTTGGGAGACTGAGACTCAGAGGAGACTGATGTCAGCAACAGGAAAAGGAAAAGACTGCTTTTTGTTGGGTTTTTTGTTTGTTTTTGAACAGGCCTTTTATTGAGCTCTTTCTGACATGAAAACCTTGACCCAGCCGCCTTCCAAGCACAAACCTCACCCAGAATTCAGCAGAAATTCTGTGGATGCAGAACTCATGGGATAACATCCAGTACGCAGCGTACAGTGGCAAGTGCTCATATATGCACATAAACAACAGCATCTACTTCTCTAGCAGTAATTTAGAGATTTGTAGGCAGAATTGCAGTGCTAGGTTATAAAGGCATACTGTAAGTCACAGAAAAATATAAAAAGAGGACACTTTTTCCCCTCAACTGAAGCTTTGGGCTGAGGTTCTAGCCTTCATTTCAGCTAGCACAACATGTAAAAGACACAAAGACAAACAGAATTCCTCTTTCTCTCATCATCATAACACTCTTGATCACAACTATTAGACTTTTTTCAGGCTGCTAATTCAATGCCCACTGGCACTTCTGCTCTTTCCTCTTCAAGTACATTTTACTGGTATCTCATCTGAAATTCAAGTCTGGTAAATATAATAAATTTTATTGTAACTTAGATTCCCTAGTTATTAAATTAGCTTCTTTTCAGAAAGAGTGCTGAATCTAAAGGAGAAAAAGCTGTAAATTATACCTGACAGCTTTAATGCTCTTATAACTATTTTAATAAAAGATGTTGTGATTCATCATAGGTAACGTCTTGCAAAAAAAATTGGGTGCGCTGAGAAAATAATGCTAACAGCTTTGCAAAACTACTTACAATTTAAAATAATTTGGGTGGTGGGGAAAATGTGGCTGATTCTGAAGACTACAAAGTGTTCCAAATTACATTAAATTTTCTCTTGCAGAATCTGTTTTTGGGTAAAACAATAGCAGTAATTTCTACTTTCATAACTGCCAAGGTAATATCAAGTATGGAGAAACCAGGCAAGATACCTTTTGTCAGTAAACATCTTACCATTTTTCTGATTTGCTAGAATGGAAGATGTGGTTGACAGTAAACCCTTACTTCGTATTCATAAGCCTAAAGCATAATATTGTTAACTATATGACAATAGGGTTGTGTATTGTGCAGTATCAATATTACAACTCCAGGGTTCATAGGAGAAGGCAGGGCAGATGACTTTAATGACACATTAAAGGACTCAGAGAAACCAGTGGAAATGTAAAGTACAAACAATGGCATTCTTGTCCTTTGGCCCAGAACTCAATCACCTGAACCAAGCTGCATCACTTCTGTTTATGGATGTCCTGGAATTACTCACAGCACATCTAGGGGGAGCAACTTTTTATTTATGCCAATTAGATAGAAAGCTTGAGATAAAAAAAAAAAAAATCAACTGTATCTAGCAACAAAAAAATAATTACTATTATAATTACTATTATAATCTTCATACTCCAAGATTTAATATAAGAAATTAAACTAAGAGATAGACTCTATCATCCAGAATTTTCCCATTCCATTTTCATGGGAGAAGAAATCTTTAAAGATCCATTTTGTATCATTTTGTCCTGGTTTCAGCTGGGATAGAGTTAAATTTCTTCCTAGTAGCTGGTATAGTGCTGTGTTTTGGATTTAGTATGAGAATAATGTTGATAACACACCGATGTTTTAGTTGTTGCTAGGTAGTGCTTACACTAGGCAAGGACTTTGCAGCTTCCCATGCTCTACTGACTGAGAAGGCTGGAGGTGCACAAGAAGCTGGGAGGGGGCACAGCCAGA
>NW_008795303.1:579569-591094 GCF_000699145.1 Aptenodytes forsteri
GGAGGGAATGAGGGAATAAGAAGGACTGGGGCGTGGGAGGTGCTCCATGGCAGAGCAGGTACTTCCCTGGAGGGACTGCAGCCCATGGAGTACCAGTGAAGGACCAGAGGAAAAGGGTTGAGAAAGAAGGAGGAGCAGAGAGAAACCACTGTGTCCTGACCACAACCCCTGTGCCACTCACTGCTGCACTGGAGAGACTGAGGGTGACCTGCAGCGATAACATGGGCAGAGAGGTGTCTGGAGTGAAGCGAGCCTGGGAGTGAAGCTGAGTCTGGAAAAGGGGGAGGAAAGGCATTTTGAATGTTTGTCTTTTTTTGTTTCCAAACACCCAACTCAGTAATTAAGTATTTATGCTAATTGGCAATAAATTAAGTTAAATTCCACAAGTCAAGTCTGTTTTGCCTGTGACAGTACTTAGTAAGTGATTTCGCTGGATTTATTTTGCCCCACAAGTTTTCTCACTCTTGTTCTTCCTATTCTCTCCCCATCCCACTGGTGGGGGGGCAGTGAGTGAGTGGCTGTGTGGTGCTCAGTTGCCGGCTGAGGTTAAACCACAACACATTTGCACATCTACGTACATATTTCATAGAATCACAGAAATTTAGGGGTGGACTTTTTTTATTGTCCAATTACAATTTTACACTTTGTTGAACTCACTTCTATTTATTTATATTTTTTAAAGTTTAATGTCCCAAACTGGATACAGTAAACCAGTTCAGGTCTCTGGAAAGCATCTCATCCAGGCTTCTTTTCCTACGAAAGGTTGGACCAGATGATCTTTCAAGGTCCCTTCCAACCTGAGCTGTTCTATCATTTGTAGTGGGGTAGTCAATCTTTCTATCTCCCTGACAGTATATATACACGAGAACTGGCTTTAGGTCACATGATTGCATTTATGGATCTCATTTAGTTTGTAAGTTTCTTCAGATCTATACAGTCGTCTTTGCAGTCTTCCTGTCCCATCTGGGTTTTTTTGCTTTTGTGCAATTGATTCCTCTTTCATCAGCGTAAGAACTTGTATTTATGGCACTCGTTGATTTTAAGCCATATCTGCAACTTGGGAGGATCATTTTACCATTCTGATCCCTTTTTCCAGTGTATTTCCAACTTCTTCCAGCTTAACATAAATTTTGAAATTTATAAGCGTATAGTCTAGTCACTCATGCCAACACATTGAAGAGAACTGTCCCCAAATTCCTAAAGCCTACATGAAATGCCATCTCAAATTGACTGTAAGCCACCAATAACCACTTTTCCAATGCAGTATTTTTTGATCAGTTGCCCTCACCCATCCTTACCTTCTAGCGATTTCATCGAGGCCATACTTCTTTAGTTACTTATAAAAACCAACAGGGAACAAACTCAGAAGCCTTACTAAAATCTGCGTAAGTAATTTTTCCTACTTCATCTGTATCTACTAGGCAATATATTGAAGGAGAAAATTAGTTTGGTTTGATATGATATGTTCTTGACAGAGGCATGTCAGCAAGTTTTTATCACCTTATCATGTTCTAGGCCTTTAGAAACTGCTTATTTAATAATTTGTTCCAGAATCCAGGGGTAGGAGTTAGTTAGGCTACCTGGCTACCTTGGGTTCTCTTCTGTCTCTTTTTCTAAAAGCTGTTATGTTTCCCTTTTTCAGTCTACTGTCTCCTCTGTCCTCCATGAGTTTTCAAAGATATCTGAAATACCTGGAAACGATTCAGTGCTTACGTGGGCTAGCTCCTGAATTACCTCAGAAGGTAGATGCAGGAAATGTGAGTGTATCTATCTTACCCAAGTATCTTCTCTTTCTTAAAAATTATTTTGTTAAATATCCAGACAGCAGTAACCTTTGTTCTAAGTTTTGAAGACTATCTGACATTTGAGAAGTGTTAGAAACTTTGGCTTGTCTGCATGATATACATAATATTTATTACATGTGGACATCCAAATTAGCCAGATACGGTTGGTATGGTGGTATGCTGGCTCATGAACAAGTTTACAGTTTTGAAAAAAGTAAGTTACCAAAGGAAATGCTAACTAATTGAAATGTTTAACATAATCCTTAAGAGGCAATTGCAACCTAGTAATTTTTTTTAATGCTACTACGTAATGATCTGGGGTGTTGCTAGTTTGAGGTCAAAACATGATTCAGATCATGACATGATGACACCGTTTTTGCAGAAAGGAGAGAATAACTTCATGGAATCTAAAACCACTTCTGCAAGACATTTACTATTTGTTCTGGCTAAGCTATTTCTAAGCCTAGGGGAAAAACAAAGATGATGAATAAGGCAGCTTAAGTTTTAGGCTATCAAGTATATGCAGAAGTACGAAGGTAAGTTCTGGACTGAAGTCCAGAATAATTTTGCAAGTGACTTCAAGTAGATTAAAATCTTAGAGATTGTCTCAGAGTCTTAGGGAATATAAGGGACTTTTAACTTGTGTCATTTAGATACCAAGGAACTAGAATAAGGTGCACTAAATAAGGCATAAAGTTAATGATAGAGGTTCCCACTATGCTTTAGCCATTGCTTTCTTACGTCTTCTTGTTACTTGCTTTTATTGGACCATAGTCTCTCCTGTACCTTCAGAATGTAAGTTACAACAAATTCGAATCAGTGGAGTTATAGCTAGGAAAATTTAAAAATTACGTGTAAGGTGGATGTAAGACAGTAGATGAGTAGTAGCATAAGACAGACACAGACATCCTTGGATTTAAAATCAAATGTGGACCCCCAAAAGCTCAGTAATGCAGAAATTTTATTTTTTTTTTAACATTTGCAATAATCAACTGGAAACCATCCAAATAATGCAGTATTTGCAGAAAATATGTTACAAATAGCTTTTGCCTTCAGGGATTACTTCCAGCTCTGTCACTGCCTTGCTTTAAGATCTTAGACAAGTCATTTCAGCCTACTGCGCTGGTACCAAAAGAAGGCAATCAACCTCTAGTGATCCTCCACAGATGCCGTAATACGTAGTTCTTGATGGGGTACCCTAACCCTTCAGAGTAGCAGAGTCCCCTGTTGCTCTCCCTGCAGGGAGTCTGGTACCTCCCCAACCACCAGTGGTAGTTGAGTTTCTGGTGATCAGCAAGTAAACCTAGTTGCTGAATACACACAATATGACATAATAAAATAGAGATTATATAAAAAGAGATTAAGGAGCAGAGTAGACTAAAAAGAGGAGAAGAGAACAGACACATTGCATGGGCGTTAAGTCATTTAGATCCTACTTAGTCTGTAACAGCAACTGCTAACCTACAAGTTATTCAATATAAAAATGCAATACTTATCCCTCAAACTTGCCTTCCACTTCGTCCATCCAGGTCTGGTAAGAGTAGTGGGCTCTTTTGGGTGCGGGGATGTTATCAGGTGTAACAGACAGCTGCCATGGGTAGATTTGGGGTAACATCACACCATGGACAGTGCCTGGTTTCCAGCAGGTGGCCTATAGGCTCTGCTGATCCTCAGTCCTCCACTGCTGCCACAGCTTCCTGGAGCTTCTCAGGGCTTATGGAGTGGGAGGCTCCAGGCTGACCTCAGGTCCTGTGAGTCAAAATGGCAGTCTCTCTTGCTGCTGTGGAGAACAATAAACGGCTTGCTTTCATCAGTCACCCTCTCCCTACTCATAGAGCCCCACCCAGCTAAGCTTAGGGGCAGCCTAGCACTCCTGAGTGCCTTCAGCTACCACAGGCAAGTAGGCAGGTAGCCTCTGCAACACTGGACCACCTGCCTTTGTGAGCTCTCTCTGAGCTCTCTCTGTAGCAGATCACAGGAGAGATGTCTGAACTGACAGAGGATATGTATATTTTTCATACAAGGCAAGACACAAGAGAGGCGTAAATTCCAGTGTTCCCAAAACCAGATGTTCATAAGCCTAGTAACAAGTTAGTACTTAGGTAGGGTATCACAACCTCTCACATGCAGCAGCAATAGGACATTCTTCCCTCAGCTGCACCTTTAATTAACACACCCATGCTTCCACCTGTCATCAGGGTGGCACCCCATAATCAAACCGCATCTGACTATCTTCTTTGTTGCCAACCCCAACAGTGTATGTGCCCAACAAGTTTGGTATCCAGATCTGCAAGAGTTCCTTTTCAAGAATATCTACAGCAACAGTAAGCAGTAAATAAAAGCAGCTTACAGTGTAGGTATTTACCACTGAACCAAAATCATCTCAGTTCCCCTTACAGCCAGGAAAAGTGAAATGGGTATTTCTTTGGTTGAGATTCATCTGAGCCACTTTAAACATCTGTCTTAGGATGAGATGAATCATGATGCAGAGATGCATACTTCTCCCCATTGACTATAACAAGAACATAAGGCAATTAATTAAGGTGCAGACACCTCTATGTAGACATTTATTTTTAGCCAGACAAATCCTAGCCATGTCTTCCATACCCTTGCCATTCTGCACAAACCTATGTTACACATGGTTTAGTCTCACCAGTCCCCTTTCCTCAGAAATTGTTACAGCTGATTTGCTGTGGATCCTGACTAATACTGTATGGGTGCATCTTTTGTGCTATATAAAAGAGAGAGAGGGACTGAGCTCAGGGACCGGAACCAGCACCATACAGGTGTCCTGGCTGTGCTCTGGGCTGCTCCAACTATATCTCTCAACTACAGACCAGATACAGAGAGGCCATACCTAAGCTGTGTGAACATGAGACCCATAAATGCCGTGAATGCCATGTGAACAGGACACCCCCTAAGCCTTGTGAACATAAGCCAGTCTGTATCTTGACTTTCTGCTCTTGGTATAGCTTATGCCTCCTTGGACACATGCAATTCAGATATTGCAGAGTACCAACTCCCTCAAGTTCCCTCAAGACCCTTCTCTTTTCTAGTGGAGGGTCCTGTAATGGACTGGAAATCCTCCCTGGGTGTGCTCAGCCAACAGTTCCTGCCTCAGTGGTGCCAAGTAGGGACCCTTCCCCAAAGACCAGCTTTGTCCACAGTTTCTTCAGGGATTTTTATTAGTGCCATTATTACTATGCCTTTGTGAGTGGCTCCAACAGTCTGTTTTGATGTAGCTACAGACTAAGGAACTCCTCATTAGCAAATATACCAAGATTGCCCACAATATTTACACAAACAGTTTAGCTATTTTTCAACTCTGTAAGAGCCAAATGCAGACATCAATGGAAAGAGAAAGACTCTGCTGACCACAATGAACTTTGTATTAGGACTTTCAACTTTTTTATGAAAGGATCGCAGAACCTTTCATGGTGAAGGTATGTGTCTACCACACACTCGTGCTATTAGCTTAGATTAGACCCTATACTAATTTTAGTTACTAAACACACATATTTGGAAAATAACCATGCCTTCCCCTGCCTATACAAAAATAGGTGCAATCAAAGATTATAAATGGTATTCTGAGCAAAAGAAGTAAACAAAACTTAAAATAATGGAATACATTACAGAAAACAGTGATTTAGAGTTTTATAATCCCTTTCTTTTTAAAAGAAATAATTATATACACTTCACCATCTTCAGCAGTATTAAAGATGTTATAATTTAAGATTACTTTCATTAATAATCACAGTAGTACTACAAAGTGTTATTAATAGTAGCTTTAGAAAGCTGTCTGGGAAAAGAAACAAGAAAAAAGGTGTATGATGCTTCTTCTACTTCAACATTTCCAGAAAACATATATTTTAAGAATATTTTACAGGTTAAAATACCGATAATTCTATATTTGTTTCTTTAGTAATACTGTGAAGTAATGTCTTTGCCATCTTTATTGTATATTTTGAACTACATAACAATAATTATTTAAAATTATATCAGTCACATTGTTTTTAAAAATATAGAGTCTGAGTCCCTAATAAATCCTTCTGGTTTTTCAAGTAACATAGATAAAATTAACTTTGCTAATCTTGACTTGTTTTATTGTACCCTTATGTACAATTTCTATCCCTCTCTCTTTTTAAGTACAGAATCTATACAGTGGAAAGTGTTAGGCAACCTTAACTATAGTTATTGCTGCCAACTCTTCCTATAAAACTTAGGGTGAAATACTGGTATAATTAAAATTGATGGCAATGCTCACATTGATTTCAGAGAATGAAAGAAAAGAGAAGAAACGCTCCCTGAAATACAGTAAGGTCCCCACAATAGAATTTTATATTTACATGGGAAACACTAATAGTAAGATTTCAGGAAATCCTATAATTAATATATTATAGGCAAAATACATACATAAATGTGTATATATATGTATATAAAGATATAGGTAAAAAGTCAAAATTATAGGATTTCACTTAGATATGGGTCTATCTTTTTAATCAATGCTAGTAACACTACAGAAGAATGTTTGGAAGGGAAGAAAAATGAATTATAACTTATTCAGCTGGAACCATGAGGAAAATATTAACTACTAAAGCACATAATGTAATTCCATTACTTAAAATGTTTTCAGGGGACCATGGGACCTCTATTATTGTTGCAAAAGTGCCATGGGATCTTACCATTAAAAGATAAAACAGCAGTTGAACTACAGTTCTCATCTAATAGCGAGCAAGTCCCCAGTCCTCAAGGATTTATGTATACAGTTAATTTTATGCAGGAGTAGTCTTGCTTCAGACCACTGGACTTTTCAAAATGCTTAGAATTAGGCATAATATATGTAACTCTTCACAGAATTGAGACCTACAGCCTAACTTGGAGAGCCATAACGAATATACTTTTCAAATTCAAAAAAATGCATGTTCCTTCACAAGAGAGTATCAGTTTTGAGCTGCATTTTTTATTCACATAAAAGCAGAATTTCGACAGTCTGCATACCATTTCTTTTATGAATCAAATATTTATCACAAAAAGGTCAGTGCCATCTTAGAAACTGTATTTTAAAATCTTTCCAATTGCATTACTAGTATCTTCAATTCTCAAATTTATTTTTTTAAAAATAAGAATTTGCTTTCAACTTTTTCCTCCAATTTTTCAACTTGACTTAAAAAAGTAATTTTTCTGAAGTTTGAGGGAAATTGTTAAATATGCCAGCAAGGTGTTTTCCAGCTAACTGCATAGGAACAGTGTGGGAAGACATTCAGTGTGTTAGAAAGGTCAATATAAATTAATGCTATGAGAGGTATTTGGGGACACATATCTTAGATAAATTTTAATTCTTTTCCTTTTAAATGGACTCTATCATGATAAGCTTTCAAGTAACTTTAGCAAGTTGAAAATATTTGAAGATAAGCTATATTTATGGCCTAGGTCCTAAATGCAAAGATTGCTGTGAAGTCTTATTTATGAGCTGAATGGTGTTATCTAGCCACAAAATGTTCACATTTATTTTCAGTCTTACTAATGGACGAATGTTGACTGTCTGGTATTTAGTTCCATTTCCATCATCTCCAAAGCCTACAGAGCAACTGGACTTTCTGTAAACTAACAGCACATTGTCACCTTAAGGCTTCTTCATCAGAGGAAGGTATTTCAGTTTCTCTCATCTGTTTGTTGTTTGTTTTCTTTCTTGTGGAGGAGGGATGGGTAGAAATTATAGAAACATTCCAGGTCAGGTTAGACGGGGCTCTGAGCAACCTGATCTAGTTGAAGATGTCCCTGTTCATTGCAGGGGGGTTGGACTAGATGACCTTTAAAGGTCCCTTCCAACCCAAACTATTCTATGATTCTATGAATAATAGTCTGTCTAGCATACGAAGCAGCTTTGGAAATCCCTGAAGTTAACTCCCCACCTTCACCATAAACAACCTTGGTACAGGACCTTTGAGACTCTGGATAGAGATCAAGGTATCAGCCAGCCAACTTTAACAACTGTCCAGTTTTATCCAATCACCCTGCAGTTTTCAAAGTACGCAAGGATTATTTTGTTTTATCACTTTTAACAAAACTTGTCTTCCTTGTGCTTATATCCTTATCTGCTTCAGAGTGTTTTCCTTGTAAACATAGGCAGACAGATTGCTCTCACGTCTGTTCAAGTAAAATACAAGTGATATTCTTAAGAGGACCAATGTAATTTTGAAGGGGCTAAAGAAGGCTTCGCTTTGTGAGACCTTCCATTTCAGTCTTCTGTCTGACTTTGGGCAGAATTTAATCTATGGTCCAGTTCTTCACCTACAAAACCAAGCAGTGATATTTCCTGTCTTACGATTAGCTTGTCTGTTCAGCTCCTCCAGGAAAGTATCCAAAATATTGTTAGCACAGTGCCTAGCCCACTAAAATCTTACTTTTGGTTGGAGCTTACTGTCAAATGTACATACATTAAATAAGTCAGACCACCCCCATGCTATGTCTCATGAAATGGGGTCATGTATATAAAAGGTGGCTTGCCAGCCCCCCCCTCAATTCACAACTGGCTGGTCATTGCCTTCCCCAATCCAGTTTACGCAGCATTTGAAGTCCCGAAAGACAGATGAGCATGATGGGTGGCCCTCAGACTGGATGACTGAATCCATCTTTCAACTCTTATTCTATCTAAAATAGTAAGAAAGGGTTTAGATTGAATGTAACAGGAGTTAATTTAAGCTGTTACAAGAGTAAATGAATGCTGGCACTAAGCCTAATGCTCTTGAGGGGATTGGAGTTCCAGCGGAGAGTGAATCCCTGTTGGAACTTGGCCTAATGCTCTTAAAAGACACCGAGACGTGGAAGTGGACCTTCAGGCATGTGGAGCTGTAGGTTTACTTGGTATTTTTAATTTTTGCTTTTGACTTTGTAAGAAAACTTGGAAGAAACAAAGTTTCTGCCAAACATGATTTCCTAAGCATCACAAGAGTCACAAGGGTTTTGTTTCATGGTAGTGTGTTTTCATCTTTTGATGTGACTTCACATTATGTTCATTACGCCTAACAAGAAATGACTGCATTTAAGTATTGTTATGTAACAATTCACTGGAATATTGAATCTTACAGGAAAATTACATTCTTAAACATTTAAGAAAATATTTTATTAGGCTTTTCATTTGCTTTCGCAAATTTTCAGCAATGCAAACATCTCTAGAATAAAGTCTGAAGTCAACATGTAGAAAGCACTTGTTAAAAAAGCAGGTATGTCAGCTTGCGAAATGTAATGATTTCTGCTTACAAGAGCCAAGGAAGAGCAAACTGTGCAGGATGGGAAAGGGAGCCTCTGAACTAACATTTTAGTGCCACAGGTCATAGTAGTTGATGACATTTGTCACCATGTAGCCCAATTTTTCTGATGAAACTCCTATTTACCAGACTGTCAGTGTCATTTCTATAGACTACAGCGATCTTTGCTTTCTGTCATACACTACCATGCAGTGATACTGCATGAGGTGAAACAGGGCTATGTCTTAATAGCCAAGGGTTTTCTAGCTTAGGCATACATTCTAGCACCCACAAACATACCAGCCTGGTTACTGCAACACAGGTGGGAGCCACGTTATCGCAGCAGTAGCTTTGCACTCCTGGACACTGCACACACAGGGTGAATTTACTGCAGGGAGAGAAGGGGTGGCTAAGGACACTTAACTTCCCCATCAGCATTGCATGCTTGCAGTCATATGAGAATAGTTCTCCATTCACACTGCAGTTGTATCTGTTCCGGTCAGGAATGTCATCTGAGGAAAGACAAATGACCTACTTACTCGTTCTCACTCAAAGAAAACCTGAAAATGCCTGGCAGAGTGCTGAACTAAACCTGCTTACCTGCATTGTGGTCGTGTGTTCTACATAAAGGGATCTGGCATTCAGAACTCAAATCTCTCAGCCATCCTTTACAATGTTTCTGAGATGTTGCCAGCATTCATGAAGTGCTTGTTATTCGCTGACACAGAAAGGGAAGTACTCTTAGTGTGTTTGTGCAAATATTCTGTGTCACACTATAAGATTGGAATGGAAAATATTTTGGCTGTCTAGAACGAAGTAGAAATAGGGGACAGGAATTTGCTGCAAGTTTTACATCTCTACAGCAGAAGTGGGATTTTGCAGTGTGTGTTTGTGTATGACGATAGAAGGATTTTGCTGCTATGTTTTACAGTATCTGGGGATTAGAAAGGATTTTCCTGTATGAGTTACCTTCTAGGTCTCTGGGGATAGGAAAAAGATTTTGCAATGTACATTAGTCTGTGGAGATGGAAACCATTCACCCTGCATGTTGCACTCTTGGGTGATTTTGCAATGAGCAGCCATTTCTGTTCCCCAGAGAAGGTGTTTTTGAAGGGTTTGTATGCTGCTAAGGACTCAGGTGGCACATTCCTGAAGGTGTCCCAAACACTTCACAGAATGACACTCAGTGAACAACACATGCTAATGGAAGACTGGATAAATTCTGAGATGCCATTAGTTAGATGACTGAAATTACCATCCATGAAACTGAATTCATGACTCCAAATTCAGGTCAGGGGAGTGAACTAAAATTACTTTAGTGGCACTGATGGATGATCACTGTTTGTCAGTGGATAGAGGGCAAAAAGGCATTTCCATGTTTCAGAGCGTGTACCACAGCATTTGTAATGTTGACAACATAGTACTGGCTGTCGTATCAGAAAGAGGTGAAAGATACAGTTTGCTAAAATGGACTAAGTACTTTCTGAAGGCCTTTAACCAAAGACCAAAATAATGGGAAATTGCATGCAGCAGTTCTCTCCCCAGTCTTTTCCCACATTCACGTGAACTGCTGTGAAAACATGGATACTGGCACTGCCAACCTACAAATGACATTTAGCTTCCTCTCCGCTTTACTTCATGTGACCGTATCATTAATTCCCAGATGGCCCAATGTTTGAACGTGATCAGCTAACTCAATCTAAGCAAGGCCTAGAGAGCTTTGTTAAAACTATGGTACTGGACAAAAAAGCACTTTGAAGCATTCACAGTAAATAGTTGTCTTTGACACAAGTGATTACTGCTGGTAAAGTCAATCTGTAACGCTTTTCAGTTATCACCTCTGCCATGACGGTTTCTGTAACCAGTACCTTCTGTCATCTGTATTTCATGAGAAACTCTACTCTGCCTTTGAAAAGGATGTTCTAAACTTATTCATGCTTTTGTTGTTTCTCGTCTGGAACATACGCAGAGCAATGCATCCATACACAATGTCTCCAACACTTAGAAAACCCCAACTGCACAGCACATGGCACCAGGTCAGCCCTGCTAGTGCAAGCTCACCAAACCCGCCTCGCTCTGTATGCTGGGTTTCCTGCAGGGTTTCAAACCCAGTTCATGACCCATTGCTCTTCATGTACTCGGCAGTGGCGTAAAGCTCTGAAAGAAGAGTCACATCAGTGAATAACGTGAAGCTGAGCTCTGCGAGGCAGCGAGGGGCACCCTCAGGACCGGAGGACTGTTACAAGCGCCGCCACTTTTCAGTCCCTACTGCACAGGCAAGGCCTTCAGTGGCCCCTTCTCTGACACAAACAAAACGCCTGACCCCTGCCACCGCCTTCCCTCTCTACCAGGAACGCGCCGGGCGAGCCCGATCCTCGGCCAGGCCCTCTCCCCTTCCCAGTGCAGGGCCAGGGGCAGCTACAGCCCCCAGGGGCCCAGGCCGGCCGCGCAGGGCCTCTGACCGCCGACCGGCCCCTCCGCTTGAGTTGTTTTC
>NW_008795303.1:591851-599029 GCF_000699145.1 Aptenodytes forsteri
GCGGGCCGGGGTCCGTGGCGATCAGACCTCGTCTGCTTCAACGCCGTGAGGCAGGACCCGGCTGCGGGAGCTCTCATCGCTCAGGTCGTCCAGCAGGTAATGCGCATCCCCGGCCCCCTTGGCAGCAGCCGGGATCAGCGCTGTGTCACTTAAACTAATCCTGCCTCACCTCATTGACGGGAACTTTGCCGTTTTCTTCAGTGGAAGAAGGCAGGGGGTTGCCTTAGCACCGAGCCTTTCCCCCGTTCGCTTGACAGCCCTGGGCCTGCAACCTGATGAACTTGTGTGGTTTGCAGGAGCACAGGGCCTGTACTGAGCTCCTTGTTTTGCTGGTAACTTTCAGAGCTTGTCTTCCTTCAACGATGCCTCATCATCAGGAGCTGTTAGACAGTTGTGTACCTTTTTTTCCCCTTAAAAAAGAACATTTCATGAAAATAGTGCTTTATATCTCATATTTTGTCTGAAATGCATCACACGTAACACTTAGGAAAATTTCCTCTTAGTATGTTCAAAATGTGTGCTATGGATGTTAAAATGTAGTTTGCCTTGGAGCATCAGTGCACACTCAGAAGGTTATGTTCAAGGACAGATAATCATTATTTACAAAATAATCTTCACAAGTTCCAAAATACAGTTGTTTCCCAACTTTATTCTTTTCACAGAGGTAGTGAACTTTTTCCCATTCTTCCTTCAGAGAAGAAGTTACTGTCAATTAGAGTTGGTTAGGTATTTCAAGACTGGAAGACCTAAATGTTTTTTAGGCCAGAGGGTTTAGGTGGGATGGGGGGAGGAGGTCAGTGTATGCTTGCAGTGCTGTTCATCTGCTTATATCTAGGAAATTTTGGAAGTATTCAACAGTTTGTATGCTTTGATGTCTTGTCTCTGAACAGATATTGAACAGACTGAACTGCAGGCAGGTAAATAGCAACCTTTATTCTTGAGTCAAGAACAAAGAATTAATTTTTTTTTTTTAATATTGCAGTCTTAATTGTGGAGAATTTCTAAGCTGCATCTCCTTAGGAAACTCCAATTTTTTTACATAAGCATGTTTCTAAATAGATTAACTATTAGTCCTGATTCCTTGGACAGCGCATGTTAAAACTTTGGTTTTCTGTATACAGCTTCTAGTGAGGAAGACATCTGTTTTCCACTAGAAATCCTACTGGAAATGTATCTCCTTGTAGTAAAGAGCCAACAGAATATGATTTTACGTTTAGTTATGTGACATTTTTCAGCAGCATTGCATTACGTTTAAAAAGTCCTGTCACTGAGACCAATTTCATATATGTATAGGACTCTTGTGTAAGTAGACATGTATGTAGTTATATAAAAAAAGTGTTAAATGCAGGAAGTAATCACTTCTAAAGGGTGTTGAGTGAAACGATTTAGTTCTGGTGCTGATATGTTCATGGAGTAGCTTCCATGCAATACATGGACAGTCCTACAAGTACACTTTTTAATTCTCTGGGGGAACTCCAAAAGTCTACAGCTTATTTAGTTGATTCATTTTTAGAGACAGTAAATTGCTGGACTCTGCAAATGTTAAGTAGTTTATTCAATTTAAACTTTTCAGTTTTCCAGTAAAAAGATTGTTGGAGATGCTATCGTAGTTACAGGCAAAAGTTCTCCATATGTCTTGTACTCCATGTTGCTGCAATTAACGTATTGAGCTTTTCAAAACTACCCAAGAACTGGCCATGCCAAGTGTGACACTAAGGCCTCACTAATAAACTGAAAGTGGAACTGGATTGTAAAAGCTATGAGGAGCAGAGTGATAGAGCCAAAGTAGCATGCTGCAAGGAGTCTTTTAAGCAGTTTAGATGCTACTTGTGGCTTCTTACTGACAGAAACAGGAAATACTGAAGAGCAAAACAGTGTTGAAACAAGTATATCGCCTTTATTTTATGTTTTGGAGTGATCTTTTTGCAGTTCAGAGCTTGTACAATCCTGTTAAATGGAGATACTTTTCACATTCTAACAGTGGATAACTTTCTATTATTATTCCTTTTCATTATAATTGATCTTAAGCAGCCTTGCTTGAGATTGTGCTGGCAAACAATTCTGAACTGTTTGTTTATGTTGCAGTCTGTTATGTAGTGGAAATGTTTGCAGCATAGGTATGTGAAATACTACAGGTTAAGGCAAGTATTTGACATTTGACAGCATAATTTTCATTACCATTGTGGTAATAAAGGAATACGTAGTGGAAATGTTTATACTTCTATCTCATCAACCAGGCCTAGCATTTGCTTTTGAGAATGCAGTGAGATTACGCTACAGTGCTTCCCAGTTTTCCTTGGTAATACAGTCTTTACTGTTGAATCGTAAGAATGAATTGCTGCAAAATGGGAGGTAGTTATTTAAAATGCTTGACAAAGTGAAGCTGACAAAGTGACAATGTATCTCCATGCTGTAAAGAGCCAACAGAATATGATTTTATGTTTAGTTATGTGACATTTTTCAGCAGCATTGCATTATGTTTAAAAAGTCCTGTCATTAAGACCAATTTCATGTATGTATGGGACTCTGGTGTGAGCATAATTTGAGCCACTGAGTAAATTCTCATTCTTGTCTTAAGTGAGGTGTAACAACCATTAATAGCTTTGTTGCAGAATCAAAGTCTTCATTGTAAGTACTTGCTGTTTTTTTAGTTTTAAGTAGTTGAAGTTGATAACTCTATTTAAATTTTCCATTAGTCTCAATAAAACTAGTCTCTATCAAACTAGTCAGAAATTTTTCAGCTATACATTGTTCTAGACAACTTCAGAGATACAAGTTACTGTTGAAGCTGGCAAACAACACATCAAATCTAAAGTTCTGCAAATTCAGTATTCTTTTTTTCTTCTAAAGCTATTCATTATTTTAAAATCAAAGACTGATACCTTTAGCACCTAGTTTCTTAAATCTTTATTTACTTCCAGTCCTCACGTGCTGCTGCAATGGGTTTAATCCTGCTCATATTGGTTGTTGGGACTTCTGACTTCTGCTCAGAGTGAATGAAATCAAGCCTGTCTACAACTCTTTGCAGAATCAAAGGTCCTGCAGGGTCAGTTAATCTGTTTTCCTTTTGTGAGTAGTATAGGTAGTGTCTGTTTTATTTTGTAGTGGCTTATGTTTGGTTATTGTGTTCTAATATAATTGTTGTTTATTACGGCAATAAATTTTCAGTTTGGATGGTTTTTTTAAACTTTTTTTGGCCCAGTTTTTTATCAGCATTGTCACTGCCACTTACCTGTTCTGACAGCTTACATTAAGTGGTTAGCATATTAATAATGAAAGTGTCTATATTTAACATAAGATTACCTCAGATGTAATCTTTCCTACTAATTGTCTCTTTAGAGCTTCAGTAAGTGATTTATGAGTTATTTTCATTCTCTATCTTCATTTGCTGACCTGCTGTTTAGAAAAATATAACTAATATATATTGGAATAAGTCCTCAGTGCTGATTTTAAATCTGTACTGTACAAAGATTTTTATAGCAAAATTAACATATTCTTTTTTTATTTTTTGTGGATGACAGGTTTTAGTTCTATCTGCACTTGTTATTTACCAGTGAAGCTACATTGACAATATCCTAGACCAGATATAGCCTGTGCTGGGCAAAACTAGATCATTTTTTTCAAATGAAATAATCTAGTCAGCTTGTATAAAGGGGGGGAAAAATTTTGGGGGGGGGAAGAGCTTTTGTTCTACCAGTGTAACTTAGAACAGGGATTTATGTTGAAGTTCACTAAAAGTGTTTCTTCCATTATCCAAACCAACAGAGCCAGGTCAAAAATGTACGCACTGCAGTGATACTATACAGGCTGCTTTTCTTCTTTAGTAGTGTAATTCAAATGACACAATGGTATATAATTTGTAACCTTGATCAGACTTGCAGCATTGTCTACTGTGTCTTTATTATCTCAGAGCTTGCAGTTTGCAATACTAATGTGGCATTATATGGGCTAAAGCTGTTGGAATTCTTTGGTTAAAGTGTGCTGTTTATCGCGAGTCAGCTTTGCAGTCAGTTAGGTTACCTTTATAAAGGTCAAGAATCAAATACGTGATTGCCAAAGAGCATGCAAGTGAATTTGGAATGGCACACATTGGGAGGCTGTAGCATTTTGTGAGAGGCAATGACTTCTGCCTCCCCACTCAAACTAAATTTGGAACTTGCCAAGTGACTGTAGCATCGATCTCGTATGCGCACAAACTGCAAATGATAAGAAAACTCTGAGAAGCAGCAAGCTGCCAGAGGCAGCGTCTCCTGCCCCTGCTGAGTTTTTTATGGACATGTTTAGTCCCTAGCTTCAGAAAGAAGAATATAATTTGATTTACCCAGTTACCATCCCTGCAGTGTTACATTTTGTGCTGAGTCCAAGTCACTGTTTTCCAAATGAGACTGACTGGAGTTGTTACTAGCACATATATGAAGTTATACGTGTGCAAAGCCCTGTCTGGTGCCAATAAATGTGATTTTGTTTCAGCATTCTTTTTCTAGGATTGTGGGAGCACTAGTTGGTACTTAAATATTTGATACTGCTTACCTGAGGTAAAGAGGAAAACACAACTTATTAACAGCATCTTTTTTGTCTGTTTTTGTTAATACTTTCTGTTACATGATTGTAGTCTAATTGGTTCTCTTTATCTTACCTTTTCTACTACTGCTTGTGTTGCATCAGCAATGTGCTACAATTCTTCCAGATAAGAAGAGACTAGATTCCTGTCGTGGAGGTCTTAAACAAATACATAAATTGTATTTGATCACACTGAAAATATTAAGATAATGCTTTTAACAGTGGTTAACAAACCGTTTGTGCCATTTTTTTTGTGTGATATTTCTGAAATTCTTGTTTTATTTAAAATGTGTTTATTGAAACAGTCCTCTTTTGATCTGTGTTAAATGTTTTATTTCACCTTGAACTACATTGAATGTTTCACCCTTTTCCAGTTTTCCAATGTTAACGATTCTTAAGCAAAGATAGCCACACATGGTAGTGGTGTCTTTGTGTGTCACAGTGATATGAAAACTGTTATTCCAAGCAACTGTGCGTAAAATACTTCTAATGATCAAAACTGGAGATTAAATGAGCTTTCTGGGGTTAAAAGTGTAACCACCACAAAAATTTATTTTAAAAATGTATAATTTTGGAACTATTGCCTAACACTGTTTAAAGAACCCAGAATACTGTAAAGGATTCCCCAAACACCAGTTTTGTTCAGGGAAGGCCCTTTTGGTTCTGGCACTACAGAAAAGGCAAAATAATCCACTGGAGGACCTCTTCACAAATCCCAGGGGTACAGAGAACTTGGGAAGTGCCACAGTTCATAGGATAATCTAGGGAGAGTGCTTAAATTAGATACAATTGTAAGTTTATCAGGGTTTTAGTAGAAGTCTCTGGACTCCCAGACTTGGAAGCTGATAAAAATGGTTTTAAAAGTTCTGAAGTCCTCTCTGTGTTTCTTGGTGACATTTTGAGACATGCACTGTGTCTCCAAAGAGGTGAATGCTGAGTTAGAGTTGTTTTAGACAAGTTCTGATATGTTGTGCATGGTTTTCACTCAGGTAAAATTTCCAACCCAAATCAATAGATGATTTGCAAAATAATGTCTACTATAAGCATGTTACCTGTTTAGCATATTTTTACTTCTACTGGATTGGTAACTTCAGGCATAAACATGTGTAAAATATATTCATGGTGTTGTCAGTGGTCCTTGTTATATGCTTCCAAACCAAATGTAATCAGTTGCATGCATGTCAAAAGCAGCTTTTGTTTAAATCATTTCAAGTAATTTCTTCAGAGCAGTGGAAGGAAGAAGTGTCTAGCTCTGGGATTTTGGTGTGTTTTTACATATCCTTTGTATCCAGGACCACTTTGTGACTTAAGTTATGCTTACACTACTTTTAGCCGACACTTTCTCACTCAGTATATTTCTGAATTTTTTTTGGTAATAAATGATGTTATTTAGGAAGGTAAGCTGTGCATAATAACCGCATGTGAAGGATTTTTGGTATTGGCAGATAAAAATATGTATGTGGCATTTGAATTCGGTCATCAAATAGGAAAAAAAAAAAGCGTATTTGTGGGAACCACTGTTTAATCTATAAGTTATGTGTAAGTGCTTTAAATTGTGAGACATTGGTGAATCTTGTTAGAATGGGAATTTTTGTGGGCGTTTCTTTGTAATCTGTTTTAAAAGCTTGGTTCATGCTGGGGGAAGAACATTGCTATTAAGATGAGGTGTCTTTATAAATATAGAACCCGGGATAATATTGCATAAGGATTTGTAGTGATGTATGGAATCGCCTGGAGGGAGGAATGTGGTTCTAAAATAGAACCAGAAAGAGTATGTGCAGTCTAATCTGAGAAATACACAGGAAGGTTCTTGTGCTTACTCTGTCAGAAAAAAATTGCCTGCTTTTGTTGGATCAAAAATCCTAGAATAGTTTTTGTGTCCTAAGTAATATTTTAAAGTGTTTGTCTCTGAGTCTTTATTCGATTAGAAATTAATTGAGAATGCAAATGTAGCAGCACATATGATAGATTACTAGGATGCTCACAAAGTAAAATTAAGTGCGTATAAAATAAGTCTGCAGCATAATGCTTTAACAGGCTTTTGAAACTTAATGCAAATGTTTTTAATCCACATCAAACATGCTACTCAGTGATAGCTTGCAGACCTCAGAGAAGCCTCATGTTTTAATTCAGCTGGTGCAAACCTGACCACATGATCAGATCGTTAATGCTTAAAATCTATGTAGTAAAACAAGGCCATGTAAAAATCATTAAAATTACCGTTGCTGTTGTGGTTGGAGCATCTTTAAGGATCATGATTTTTTTAAAAAAAAATCTCTTCCCTGCCTTACCTTGTCCCTTCCTTAAAATGTTGACCTTCCATTTTTTGCTTCTTATTTTGCTGCTGACCGTTTTTCTCTCCACATGACAGAACGTATTATGCTGTACGGAGTGGACCAGGATGCAGCACATGGAGCCAGGCAGTGGTCCCCTGCATAGCGTTAGATTTCTGTTCTGGTTGTAGCACGGTTGGAAAGGTGTTAGAGGATTCCTTACTGCATCTTCAGGTTGGGTCCTTGAACCATCTGCAAGATTTAAAGGTGCCTTTAAATCTTCCCACTGAAGAATCTGCAAAACTGGCAGCCTTTGGGGGGGGGGGGGGGGGGGTGTGTGGAAAA
>NW_008795303.1:599349-607502 GCF_000699145.1 Aptenodytes forsteri
GGGGGGGGGGCAGTTTGATTCAAGATGCTTTGAACCCGTGGCATGTCTGTACAGCAGCACCCAGCGCAGGAGAGGCTCGTTGTTGAGGTACAGTGAGCTGCAGGCAGTGCTCTTGTCAGCATGTGGTAGCACCCCTCTGCCAACTTCGTGTTTTACTTTCTGCTGTATCTTTACTGCTATATTTACTGTCTCGATAAATATTACAAAAAAAATGTTGTCTTAGATCATGACAAGGCAGTCAACTTTGTAGTAAATGCATTAAATACTTCCTATTTTTGAACAGGAAGTGAGTAGTCAATTTTTTATTATGTGACTGAGATGTCAATAGTGTATGGCTACATAAGAGACAGTTTAACACAATTCATGCATATGCCTTCTAACTCTGGTGTATCGTGTGAATATATTCCTAAGTTTTTTTCTTTACCATGCATCTAGAAGTAAACTGAAGTACTACAATATAATTTGTTTGGTTCTATGCGTTTAAATGCCTTAATAACATTGTTGCCTCCTAATTCACCTAGAATGAATGAGTTTCAGTTAATAGTCCCAAAATATTATGAAAATAGTGTGTGTTCAAAAAATGCATTTTAAAACAACATTTCTCGAGGTTTTAAGCATCAATAAATATGAATCTCCCCTGCAAGAAGAGCTCTTTGGAATCAGATTGCCAGCTCAGCCTACACTAATCTTTCTTCTTTTCCTTAAATATACTTAAGTCTTTCTGAAACTGTTCCTCTTGTGCAGCCAACCAGGGTAACCTTAGCTACCTCTTGTTTAATTCTGTATTTCACTGTGTTATGGAAATACTGTATGTATCAGGTATCCACCAAGCAGTCTAAATCAATAACTGAGATATTAAATATATCACAAACATCATTCTCGGCATTAGTGACATACAGACATTGTCATGTTGTGTGCCTAAAATAGCTTGTGGTATAGGGAGTATGGAATCTGTAGGACCATGATGTTATAATTAATTATAGACTTAAATATTACTTATGGATGTGCATTTGTTTCTCAACTTTAAATATACGGTATCCTTTCAGCTTTTTGAATGTGAGATATTTACATCCTGAAGTTTTTGGCTTTGAAAATATTTACATTTATTCCCTTCTCTCTGTGCACGGAGATTCTTTGTGCAGGTGTCTTCATTGATGCTAAAACATGATGTCAAATGTAATCTTAGGGGTCGAGGTTAAAATTTAACTATCTTTCATCTGATCTGTCACCTCTTACTTGAATTCACTCTTGCTATATGACTTCAGTGATTAAATAAAATCTAACTAACGTTCCTTCTAGGCACTTTAATACACGTGAAGTTGCATGGTTTTGTTGTGTTTTTAGCTATTGTTTTAATTGCAATGTAATAAAAAGTTAGCCTTTGAGAGTCTTTGACTGTTTATGTTACTGGACAAGCTTGCCTGAAATCAAAAAAATACTCTTTTGAATAGAAAGAATACAAAATAATATTCTGATTTCTAACAAAGATCCCAGAGAAGAAACTAATATTTATTTACTGGGGATATGAGACTTTTCCTCCAGTAAATACTCTAGGTGGTTTCAAAATAGATATTACAATGTTTCTTTTTTATCTGCTTTCTTAGGTGGAACTTGTGTTCATTTTTTTTCTAAAAACTTTGAACATAGTGATAATTGGCCTTTTTTGGGGGGGGGGGTAAGAAATTATCTGTTGTACGCATCTATTCTCCCATTGATGCTGTTTTGTACTGTTTTTCACATGTGTTTGCTGGATTAGCATGAGAGCTCTGTATTGCACTTCCTTGCAGCCCTTTGTGTAAAGACTGTGGCTGGCTAAATATGGCTATTCCTAACAAGCGGGTCAGCATCTTGGAAACATAAGGTAGCTGGAAAAAGAAGAAATAACTCAGAATCTAGTTTAATTTGTGCTGTGGAGAAACTTAGATAGACAAAACTGGTGATAGCTGTAACAATAGCATTAGGGCCATTTATTCCATCTCCTGATTTTCTGCATTGGGTACTTATAGGTCAGTAAATTTTGGTACATTATAATGTTGTCTAATTTTCTTTTTACTATGGTTCTTATAATAAGGTTACTTAACATAACTAGGCTTAATTTTGTTTGAATAATATTCCAGAAAGACACTAGCTAAAATAATCATCAAAGCTAAATGACAGATATGTGAAATGCTCAGTCAGAATATGTATCCTTACTATTCAGAATACTATATCTCCTTACTGCTACTCCTGAAGGTTTTTATTACACTATGAACTGAAAGACAAGAGAAAGGAGTCTTGTCAGCTTTAAACACCAAACAGGATTTAAAGTAGTTCCTCAAGGTTTGTGTCCCTTTCAGGGTAGGAGAAATTTCAAGAGTGACTGTCTTGCACTGATGGAGTCTTTAAAAAGCAGTTATAGCAGATGTAGCTAATAAATATTATCTTATCAGCACTGATACCTTCCCTGCTCCTTTGCCAAATTAGCAGAGAAACTCCTTCGTCTGCCTCCAAAAACTGCAGAGACTAACTCTAGCATAGATGAAAGATTTACATGACATGAAGGAAACCGGTGTTTCCAGAAATAAATCTTTTTCTTAATCTTTCTTTTTTTAAAAGTAGGCATTTTCTTTGATAATGCCTATTATTTGAGATACTGCCATTAATAATCTATTAACAAATTATAATGCAATATTAAAATAAAAGACATTGAACTGCATATAAAGCTGTATACATACATATTTATAATGTAAATTTATACTTTTTCTATATATAAGTAAGCATATAATAGTATGCATATGTATAAAATATACTTAAAATACAGACTCTGTGAATGCAGTAATAAAAATAAATATAATGCTGTGTTAATAATGAAGTTATGGGATTTATTTGGAAAGTTCCTAGTCTAAATTATCAGATATACCCAGCATTTAAAGGATGGATTCTGCCTGAAGTTCCATCAAAGGCTCCTTCTGGTGGCCCTGTAAGAGGCAGATGGCTGCGTGCTGCCAAGTCAGGCTGCGCTTTGAACTTGACTGCGTGTGCATGCCAATGTGAAATCTTGCCAAGAAGAAAAGTGGAAAGTTCTGTGCTGTCGTATTGCTCACTGTGGTGAAACAGACTTGGTAATAGTATTATATTATCTCACAAAGTTGCCAAAATGAACTTTATTTTTCAGTACAGAAGTCTTAACAGTTACGTATTGATCACGTTATTTGATGGTCTGCTTCTCCTTTTCTAAAACTTTGAAAATTAGAAGACACCAGAGCTTAATGCCATAACTGACAGAAGAATTGGTTTGGGGCTGCAGTACAGCTTCTGTACCAGTTCTCTCTAGGTTTGTTTTTGAAGCAACTGTGGACTTGTCTGGTAATTTGGTGTTCTTTAAGGAAATGCAAAATCAAAATTATACTTGGCATGGAGACTAAGATACTGCTTTTTACCATTACTTTATAGCCTTAAATTGTTTAAATGCAAAGTGACAGTGATCTCAGTAGTCTGGAATTGTCACAAAATGAAATGTTTTCCCTTGCTCATTTACCTGAGGGGAAGGCATGAGAGTATGGTTCTTAGAAATGTAGTAAAGCTAATTGATAAAACATCTGGCACCCTTTTGTACTGAAAAATACGCTAGATGGTCTTAGGCATAAGGGAATACAGTAGTATCACTGCTGTATTTGGGAATAAGTAAAAAATGACAGGCTTCTGCTGAAGATCTGAAACAGCAGGAATAAACATTGTAATCTCCAAAACCCAAAAAACCCAACACGAAACATGCATCAATTAAGACAGGGTTTCCCAGAGTAATTTAGATGCTTTTATCTAATGTAAAGCATTAATATAAAATCTGTACATTCAATAGGGAACAAATGAGGAGAATTGATACTTGATTTAGTTGTTCACATTAGATGGACTTCTGGTTCTTAATGCATAACTGTTCTTCATGAGATCCATCTCCACTTAAGAGTAGCTTTTCTACTTTTTGCAGTGAGTTGTGTCCACAGTGGAACATCCTGGGGTGTTGTTTCTTTTTTTTTAAAAAGAGTGTTGGTACTAACGTGCATAGATCAGAGAAAATGTTTTTTCAGTGCTTCAGACAACTGCAAGATCTGGTTTGTCTTCCTGAAATTTTTGTGTCGCTAATGTAATTTAGAGGCAGACTTTTTTTTTTAAACAGTGCAGTTACAGCAGCTGCTTAGAAATGTGGGCATGTTTTAGTAAGTTTGCAGTCAGAGAAATGTAGTCTTTCATGTTCTGATTCTACAGAAATCCTGTGGTTAGGCCAGGGATGTTTATAAGCACGTGAGAACCAACTGAGTGATGGAAATAGAGCTACTTAAACAATATGCAGATTCCATTTGTGTGAGCTTTACAATGTGCAGATGCTTTTCTTGTGCTGTGACTTACTTTGTCTGAAATTATTTTCTTCTAACCTTCCACCAGATTATCTGGCAGTGCACGCTGATATTTTTTCTTTACTTAAGTGACAATTTTTTTAAGCTCTGCAAACTCTTTTCATTGAAATTGGATGTAGCCAGACCTTTCCATATAGAAGTTTCTCAACAAAATCTTAAAATATGTTTAGCTATTATAAATTAATCCCAACATGCTCTATTTTGTGGTATATGGTTAAAATGTGTTTTAATTTGCCTTTCAAAGTAAATCAATTTCTGTATTATATCAGAGCTGGAGTTTCTTTTTATAGCTTGGTGGTTATTGCATGTGTGTGTGTTACTGCTGCAGTATTTCTCCTTCTGGGAAAAAATAATTGTTCATTTTTTCACATAGGGCTGTAGTTAAGCACTTCTGTAAAGAAATTTGTGCTTATCTGTCTTGAGCTCTCTCCAGCAACTTTCTTGAAAAGAGCACTAGAGACTGAAAAGTCATTAGTAACAGCATTTAAGCTGTGACCTATGAGAAGGTCTCAACATGAAAAACAAAAATGGCAAAAACTAAAGCAACTCTTCTGTTTCTGGATTTTTAAAAAATCCGTTAAAACTTCAAATTTTCAGCTTAGCTGAAGAACCACCATGGACAATAAAGAGTGTAAAGTGTATAAAATTACTTTTCCTAGAACACAGTGTTTTCTTTTATTCTGAATATGCCTGTTGTATGGAATGTTCCTACTCAATCTCCCAGAAAAACATTGTAGGAAATTGCTGACATACTTTTTTTCCAGCTGCTGTTAAATTTGGAAAACTGACAATGTCATATTGCCAAATGGTGTTGCATTGTTATTCTTTAATTTTAAGATTTATGTTCTTGCTTCTCTTCAGCCTCAAAAGTGAAAAATATAAAGAAAAATCTAAAGATTTAGGTGTACCAGTAATGTTGCATGTGTTAATTGAGCAGACTTTGTATAGCAATAAATACCGGATTCTTTTTGTGAACACCTCTATAAAAAATAATGCACTTTCATCTGTTAATATGCCATCTGTTTACTGAATGTTTATCAAGGATACCTCATTTTATAATTTGTGATGAAGAGGTCACTTGACAGTACCGCTTCTTGAAATGAAAACAATGCAATCAAGATGCATTGTCAGAAATAGTGATTCATAGTCAGATTCCTTGGTGTAAAACTCTTAAAGCAGTACATAATGTTCCACTACAGATAGCTTTTTCTTTGCAGTGTACACTCATGCTTTGTGGCGGTAGTAGGAGGTACCACTTCCAGTATTGCAGAGTAGTCATACTGACAGCAAACAGGGAATGATTATCCTGAGAGTCATCACATGGATGAATCCTCTGGCGGAAGGATTTGTGAGACTGTAGTTGTGGGAGTAATGGGGCATCTTTCTTGCTTCTTCATCCCTAATTGCTTGTTAATTAGATCTTTGGGGGGGTCTGGGAGTATTCCTGGCAGGACTCCTTCCTCACAGCAGACACTGCAGGATGAAGTTGTGCAGAGGGTCCTGGGTCCTCTCTCCTTCGCGTAGCCTGCAGGTTAGGTCACTCTCTCTTCATCACTTCATGGTCTTCCAGGACCAGCAGACTCCACATGTGGGACCGCTCTGCACTGCTGCTTGCCAGCAGGAAGCGATGCTTGCTTCTGCTCCCTTCATTGCTGAAGCAGAGGGGCTGGGCTGGGCTCAGTTTTGAATACAGAGTTAAAAGGTGGTGGGTAACGGGAAGTAGACGCAGTGGCTCTGGGCCAGGCTGTGTAGGGGTTAAGTTCTGGATGTGGTGTTAATATGATGGAATCAGACCCTTCTGTATGGTTCAGTAGATTGTGTGTGATTGCGTGTCACCTCTCTAAATTCATGTTATGTACCTCTGCTTCTGGCCATCAGAAATACCCAGTTGACCTGACTAGACCACCACAAGTGGACTTAAAAGTTGCTCACAGTTCTTTGAAGTGCGTTATACTTCATGCATACAGTGTTCCTCGTCATCGTGGAGGTCATATCTGGGCTGTTATTTTGCCACTTCAGACCTGGAGATTGTCAAGCTTCCCATCACTGCATGCTTGAGGGACACTTCTAGCCCATTTAGTGTCCCTGTGAATGCGTTTGGCAAAACAAGTTGATAGAGGCAATATCCTTTATTAGACCAGCTGCTGTAACTGGGAAGATTATACAAGCTTTTGGTCACCACACCAAGCTGCAGAATGTGCCTGTCAGTAAACTCTGTCAGTAAACTTTGAATAGACAGATAATGAGGTACTGATGATGATCAGGTTATGTTGAGGTAGCCATGAAACAGTAGTGATCTGCTTTTGATTGTGGATAGCGCATTGGTCCTAGAGGCCATACTTTGCAAAGAGCAGAGTCCATGAATAGTTTCATAAGAATTTGAAGTTAACATGCTAGCAACACTCATGCCTATACACCAGCTGAATAATTTTTCATATTCAGGTATTTTGCTGAATGTGAGATGCTTCCCCTATAAGCAGTTCATAAAAGCAGTAGTTCTGCTTTTGCAGTAAAAATGTCCTTTATTCAGTTTTGGTCCTGAAATCTTTCTATTTAATATAATACTTTTATAGTAGGGGAAGCAGGAGAGGGGAAAAGTGGATCTGCTCTCCTCCAGAGTTTGTTCTAGTATATTTTTGGAACTGATGTATGCATAAGGCACAGTAAAGCACCTTGTGTTATTGTAGTTGTCTTTAAAAATGTTATTTTATGCAGTAAGTATATACAATAGCATAATTAATTTTCCATTGTTCATAAAATAAGTGTCCATGAAATGTCTGACATTCAAAGAAATTAAATTGCTGTTGTATATATTTATAAGCAATTTACCTACCACATAACCAACTTGTTAATGGTAAAACAATGCTTTGACAAGAGACTAAGTTGAACTTATGGTAGGGTGATGTGGTCATAAGTGTTCAGAAATCATAAATCAAGCCTTAAAATTGAACTGGCTGAAAATGTAAAGTTTTTTATTAAAGATCATGTGGATTCTTTTTATTGGTTTTGAACCTCCAGGCTTGAAACTTCTGGATTGTAGGGGCTAGAAGTTTTTCAGTGGAAGCTGAGATACTTTCTCAGTATTACGAACAATAATGTGACTTTAATGATATCAAATGCTTTGCTAGTATTCATGATGAAACTAAGTGGCAGGATCAATGTATATATACACTTTGTATACCCTTGACTTGAGAATGAAGAGTAGCAAGAGTCTTGATGAGTTCTTTGGTGGCATTTGTTAAATCTCAAGGTGAGAAACTTTATTGATGTGCCAAGTTGTACTACTTACCACAGTGAAAAACAAGCCTTTAATAATAGAAAAAGGGTTGTAAAAACTGATTACTGCTTTCATGTTGTGGAATTCCTAGTTGGTCATCCATTTCATATCCTGTTTCCTTTCCTTATACTGTAAGTTTGCTCTGTATGGCTTATTTTCTTGATTTGTTAAGTTGAGGGCTAGTGACCTTCAAGTTCCTCCAGATGGAAAGGGGGAAAGGATCACTTCCCACACAGAAGAAACTTGAAAAAATTCTAAATTTTAAGAAAAAGGGGGGGGGAGGGGAGGAATTTTCGTTACATAGAAATAATTTATCTAGTAAATATAACCTTGGATTATCTTTGTTTCTGTTGTTTTTGTACAGTGTCTTGTATGTTGAGATTGTTGATAATGACAGGGTTCTCATGCACTGCAGCAAAACAGATATAACTGTATGTTACCTGAACCATGAATTTTCGGTTGGGTTTTGCTGGGGGAGTAAAAGC
>NW_008795303.1:608911-621736 GCF_000699145.1 Aptenodytes forsteri
GGGGGAGGGGATAGTGTTGCAATTAATTTTTCTCCAATTCTCTTCCTTATCAGTGTGGGAATAGCTGTGTTCATAATGCCAAATTTGGTGTGGAATTTTAGCGGCCTTGTGTTAAAAGTAACAAGGCTGCACTTGAGCATAACGATAACTATGCTAGGAAATCCTGGGCATTTGAGTACAGAAAGCTTCAGACTTTTCTGTAGTAGTACCTTTGCTGGAGAACTGGCAGAGGTTTTTTTCAATTAATTTTTTTTCCCACTGAAAACAAAGCAGGTTGTTGTAGTCTACAACATAGGAATAGATCTGTTTTGACAATATTAGGAAGATTTCTACTGCCTAAGATGAGAGAGGAGAGGTAATTTTTCAGAATAAGGAGAGTCTGAAGGTTGGGATATGAAATATTTAGGCTCAAATCCATGATACGGATAGAGCACAACACAAAGCTCAGTTTGCGTCTTTCATATCACAGGTAAGTGTCTTTATCACTCAACTTCTTAGGTGTTCTAGGATGATTATTTTTTTAAAGTTGAACAACAACAACAACAAAAAATTCTCAGATGTACTGAAACCATGATCTTCTTTTCCTGCCAGTCCAGATACTTCAGGACTTAAAACCAGTCTTATATTAAGTATATATAAGGCCAATTTATAAAAAGAAAAAGTGTTCTGGAGAGTTGTCTTTTTTTTAAGTAAAAATATTTAGATTCTTATGGTATTGTTTATCTGTGATAAAAATATTGTACTTCTAGGGCCAGAGTGAAAGAGAGGCACAGAATTTCAAAGGTACGCTATTTCTCAACCAGACTTGGATATAAGTGGATACAGGAAATACTCACAACTGAAGAAAAACAAATCAATTTTGAGAGGAAATGTATCATCAGCTTTTCTCTGTCTTCTCAGTTTACCAAGAACTTCCTGAAAAAAGACTGAGTTTTTTCTGAGGCTTAGAGTCAAAATAATTGTTCTTGAGAGTCAAAATAATTGTTTTTATGGAGTGTTTAGAAGGTTCACACACAGGTAACTTGGTATTCAAAGTACAGTTGGTTCAGTGTAACTCACGTAAGCATCTGTATGAACTGTATCATTAGTTTAATTTTCCTGTTTTAAAAACAGTATTAGATTAGAGTTGGAAAGATAACGCAATAATTTACCGAGTGCTAAACAGGGCTTAAAATCCTCCTTAATGGTATAGACTGAAGTATGTATCTCAGTTGTGTTAAAGATACAAAAGTTAAAAATAAAGGGGAGGAGGAAAGGCATATCTGTGGTGTCAGCGAGGCATGTGGTAAGCTGATGTATAAAGGGAAGGTAATGGATCTGCTTGGATTCCAGCCAGCGGTGCCGGACGCGGGCATTCTGCCGAGGCGCATTCCGGGGCATTAAATGCAATCCCTTCTCCCAGTGTGCTGAGCCCTCTGCGTAATTCATCTTCCCTGCAGTCCACTCTGCCGGGGGCCGGGCATACAGCTTAGCCAGTTTCATAACCGGTGCAAGTTCTTGGTAGTCACTTTTTCAATTCAGGGCAGCGTTTGAATTCTGAACACTTAGGCATGGGTAGCTCTGTTTGAATCTACTATGCAGGCACTATCTTTCAACTTGCTGTTACTTTGAATAGGGTATTGGAATCTTGTTTCTGCTCTAAATTTCTGGTTGTAAGCAAATCGTCTTAAGAAGATGGCTTTGTAATCTACATTTTTAAATTTATAAACACTATTGGTGTTAGCATGCAAAATGAAGCGGTGGTGGGATTTCCTTTTAACCTCTCTGTCATGTTAGCAACTTATTCTGATACTACAGCTGTTTGCTACCTTATAGCAACACTGGAGGAAAAAACTGTATGATCCATTTTTGTGAACACAAAGAGGAAGAACAGAAGGAAAAAGGAATTCTTCATCAGCACCTGTATATTTCAACAAGTAATCAAGCGCTGCAGTAAAACTCACTCCCTAAAGGTGTCCAAGATGGAAGTTTACATCCTCCAACCTTTGAGAAGCATCATTTCCATTTTCCCTACCAGCCTAATTTTCCACCTTTTCCCATTTTCTTGGCCATTTAAAAGCAAGATGAATTAGGCATACAACTCCCTGTTATGTCTCCTAGAGTAAAAACTTTAAAGACATTCAGAAATGTTTGCAGTGTTGGCCTCCTGCTCCTTCCTATGCTCAGAGGGACAGGTTACCTCAGATCTGATGACAAGCATACACCATTTTGTGAAATGAATTCCTCCAAGGTTGTCTTTGACTACCAGGATTATTTGGCCACTTGTTTTACAGAATGACCAGAGCAAGCCTGAATATATAGACTGTAGCTTTGTAGTTTGGTTGTATGCAACCCCTTTATAAAAAAGAAATGTTATGAAAGCATTTATAAATGTTTATAATATTATAGCTTTTAATATCAACTTTTCATGCTAACAGCTATGATTACTTTTCATTTTTATTGAAAAGCTGTTTTGTAACAAGAAGTTTCAAATAAATATTTAATGTCAAGCTGGGCTGAGATTAATCTAAAGATATTAATATGCCCAAGGTAACTGTGACTTGCACTTCGTTGAGATGCTGTGCCTTGAAAATATAAAATGACCTGCATTTCTAGCATGGGTGTTCATATTCACTTTTTAAGAGCCTAATGGCCAAAATCTATTTTTAAAATAGCTTGTTTTTCTGACTTGTTGATAGCAATTAATCCTTATTCAAAGATGTACTATTACAAGTTAAGCTTGTTAAATTAAACTGTTTGATTTACCTTTCACTTCTCCTGCCTTCTTAGAAAATCTTCCTACTTTGAGTGCTACGTAATATTGTTTATAGTTGTAGATGCAAAGAACTAGAAACACTGGACAGTGGAAAGCATATAGGAAGGGATGGCATTTTCCTTCTCTAACATTGGGAACGTAGTGCACTGACGTCTGTCCTCCTCCATTCCCACAGCCTTGCTCAAAAAGAACCCAAGGTCCAAAAAACTTGTGTTTAATTTGATGCTGTCATTTAACATTCTCCATGCTTCTGGAACAAAGCTATTTACGTGTGGGACGTAAATAGCTGTTCACAGCTGCTGCCAGCTTACACCCTGGTGATGGTTATAGCTCCTCACCCTAACACTGGAGAGACTTCTTTTAAATATAGTATTTTGATGAACACTGTGTTTCTTGGTTAGAGCCCTTGTCTAACCCTGTTCATGTTTCACACATTTAGGAGAACTGACATTAAGCTCACCTCTGTTAAATATGGGGAGCCATAAGCACTTGAGAAGACAAAGAGTTTTTAAGACCAAATAGATGGAATTCAGCAATAGTAGTGTGAAATGGTATAAAATATGCCTTACACTAGGTAGTCTGTTGTGCAAACAGAAGAGTCATGCTTCATTTTTGGCAAGTTGTTCTGGTTCTGATAGTAGCCATTTTTTGTTATTGTAGTTGAACTACTCTGTGCCAGCTGTTTAACTGTACTTTTCTAGTAACTTTTACTGAGCTTTCCCAAGCATTTAGAGTGCTGGGTATCTAAAGAGAGATTAATATGAAGCTAAACCAAAGGCAGTAGTGTTTACATTGTGAGGGGGAAAAAAAAAAGTAACACTGAGAAATAGCTTGTAATCTCTTTCTCAACTCTGTTATCTATTCATTCCATAATCCTATCAAAATAAAGTGCTGGGTATTAAAGAGAGATTAATATGAAGCTAAACCAAAGGCAGTAGTGTTTACATTGTGAGGGGGGAAAAAAAAAGTAACACTGAGAAATAGCTTGTAATCTCTTTCTCAACTCTGTTATCTATTCATTCCATAATCCTATCAAAATAAAGATAAGAAAATAAATATCTGAATCTTATGTTGGTGCTCTTGTGTAGTGTGGAGTGGGAAAATGGCCCACTGGAACTTCTGACCTTCTGTTCTCTCTTCCCAGGTAAGAATTTTCTAATTCTTTTTTCCAGTTCTTTTATGAGCTTGTAATCTCTTTCTCAACTCTGTTATCTATTCATTCCATAATCCTATCAAAATAAAGATAAGAAAATAAATATCTGAATCTTATGTTGGTGCTCTTGTGTAGTGTGGAGTGGGAAAATGGCCCACTGGAACTTCTGACCTTCTGTTCTCTCTTCCCAGGTAAGAATTTTCTAATTCTTTTTTCCAGTTCTTTTATGTTGCCTTCCTCTTGCCTCTAAAGAGCATCCTCAGCCGCCTTCTTGCCACTTTGAACTTCCAGTTTCTCTTTGTGCATTTTGATTTAAAACAAGCATTTGTTTGAGGAAGAATGAAGAGCAGTATCCTATTCTGAAACTAAAAAATAACTATGAAAAGTGAGTTAGAGACAATGGAATTGTTTTCTTTCTACAGAAAGTAGTATAGCTTAGTATCATTTTAGAGCCCAAATTTGTGCTTCAAGTTGTCCATGTAGTAACCAAAGCAATTAACTTTTTAAAAATTCTTGCAGCTAATTTGTACAGATATTGCTGTACCAACCAAAATGTAGTGTTACGTGATTTACAGGTCAGAAAGTATACAGAACCATAAACTTCAAACTTCTTTTATGATAGAATGAATAATGAGCACTTGTGTATCTTAGTAAATAGGTGCAAAATGTTAAATATAAATAATGAAAATATGCACAAAATATTAATTGAAAAGGAATGTTATTTTTTAAGAGTTACTTTGTGTTGACACTGAAAGGAATTATATACATTCTGTTCAGTTGTCTTCTGTAATGCGTTAAGGTTTTTTAGCTACCGTATTAAAGATAGCTTGGGCTTCCCTCAGTAGAAGGTTTAATGACTAGCTTGAAGCCATTTTCTTTTAAGGAATTAATATTTAGACATAACATTAGCTATGGGGGTAATTAGCAGTTTTAGAATAATTAATGAATAAAATTGCAAGAACTGTAATTTGCATTGCCTAATATCAACTTTTAAAGCTTTCTTTAAAGGTTTTTGCTAATTAAAATGCTAAACTGGTTTTATTTCATGAACAGGATATGGAAAAATATTGCTGTAATTTCTTTGTAGGCTCCATTTGGCTTGACGCTTCATTGAAATCAAGCCTGGGTTAATAATTTACTTAATGAATAAAATTGCAAGAACTGTAATTTGCATTGCCTAATATCAACTTTTAAAGCTTTCTTTAAAGGTTTTTGCTAATTAAAATGCTAAACTGGTTTTATTTCATGAACAGGATATGGAAAAATATTGCTGTAATTTCTTTGTAGGCTCCATTTGGCTTGACGCTTCATTGAAATCAAGCCTGGGTTAATAATTTACTCTTTTCTCTAAGCAGATACACTAGAGGTTTAAAAAAAAAACTCATTTGGTATTGCTTATTTTAAAACCTCTGAAATTTCATTTTATTTTGTGATTGGATTTGCTTGGTTTTATAAGAAATAAATATTTCACCTTTTAGTGTCTATTGGTGAGGAGAAGGGGAAGGAGAGAGAGATGGGCTTTTAGATGGGCTTTTGAGTTCAGTTTTGTTCCAAAACCAGTTCCTCACAAGGGTGGAAAAAAGCCCTTTAACTGGGACATCAAATGCTTGCGTCATGGTTGGCACACTCCGTTGATGTTTGAATTGAAGTAAGTTGATAACATTCATACCTGAGAAAAACTAGAAGCACAACAGATATTTTAAGCATGCACATTGTACCCAACTTTCTGTAGTTTGGTATTCCTCCAAATTCATAATTGTACTTAGGAAGTTCCTTTCTGGTCTTCCAAATCATTATTAAAAATGGACATTGCTAACTGATGTGGGAGTGGCATCCCAAAGCTTCTGATCTCTGGTGTTAAATCTTTCAAAGTGAAAAAAATAATAGCTTAGAAAAACTTGATTGAAGACTACTTCAAGAAAAATGGATTTAATAAGTGGTTGCTTAATTGACATGTGACCTGTAGGGTTAGAGATGCCAGACAGCAAAACTACAGTGAAAGAGCTGGGCTGAACTTTATTTAAATAGTGCTTTCAGATGCTATTATACATATAGATTGTAATCAAAATGACTGTTTTATCTAAATCCCAGGTAGAGACCATAAGAATTGGTACTTCATAATTATCAGTAAATTGCTCAGGCTACTGCTCAGCCCAGCTAATTGCTTTCCTTTCTATACTTTCTTCTAATCAAAGAGGAAACAAAACTATGACCCAGCTTAGTAATGGCCAACGTTGTGTAATAGGAGCTGTCACACTCACTGGTGTTTCACTAGCGAGGCAAGTTTTGTGCTACCTGTCTGAATGAGGTGCTTTTGGTTATAAGGCAATTATGCTCCTTGAATACTGATGGGTATGGTAGGGCCTTGAGTTTGTATTTGGGGATACCTCTCTCCCATCCCTAACAATATATTGACCATTAGAATGCTTTTAATTTCTAGGTA
Source organism: Aptenodytes forsteri (assembly GCF_000699145.1). Lineage (NCBI taxonomy): Eukaryota > Metazoa > Chordata > Aves > Sphenisciformes > Spheniscidae > Aptenodytes > Aptenodytes forsteri. Next base: position 615,263 of record NW_008795303.1, read on the forward strand.
TAAATGAAGTAAATTACCAGGGTGGGGTTTTTTTCAACCTTTTAAGTATTGTCATGCTTCTAAAAAAAATTTGTGAGTTTTTACTATGTCATTCATGTTTTTACTTCAGGGATAAAGTAAAAGTTCTTGCTTTTCTTGAATTACTCTGTCCATATGTGTCTGTACTTGATGCCTGCATCTTAAAAAGGATAAGGCTTGATTAGCATTGATTTTATTAGCATTGTTATGTGATGTGATGGCATGTAGCAGTTGTGAGAGAAGATACTGTTCTCTGACACATTAATCCTGTGTTATGCCGGGCCATTCACAGACCATTCGCATAGTCTTCATTACTTATCATTAATCTTCCATGTCATACTTTCTTCAGATCTTTTGTCTGTGATCATTCCTTACTTGGAGTCCATATTTAAATATACGGAATGTGGAATTTGTGAGTAATGTGGTGCCCAGGGAGGATTAACGCAGCACTCTTGGTTCCTCTTGATCTGGGTTTTCATCTTAATAATTTGATTGTTTTTTCAGACCAGACAGTCAAATTCTATTTCCTAGTTTTTCACATAAAGTCACAAATAATTGCAGGCTTTCCAGACATCACCTATAAAATTATTTATGAAAGTACAGTGATTCTTATCAGGTTTGTGTGTATTTAAAAAAAAAACAAACCAGCCCACATTGTTTTTACAATCACTTGTTCTACTTCACTCTCCTAGCAACAGTTAATGGATTTAATTGGAATCTATGAAGTGATTAGTAATTTTTCTATGTCTGTTCCTCATCCGTTCAAAACCACTAGGAGATGGGGGAAAAAAATAATTGTGCTTATGATTAAATATGGAAGAATTAATACATATTATATCAATATCTGTATTGTATCATTAATACTGTGATTCTCTGGTGTTCCTTGATCAAATACCTCTTACAGTGTTAGAAGATAAGAAATTGTTTTCTGTGTAATAGTGCTTTTATGAAAAGATTAATTTTCATTGTAGCACATGCCTTTTTCAGTACCTTTAAATAACTGTGTAGATTGTTTTCTTCAGCTGTTAGTAGCTTAAGTAATCTAAATAAATAAATAGGTGGTTTCATTTTAATTATGAGTTAAATTACAGTGCTTTAAACTGATATGGCAGAAAGATGGCCAAAATTGGTGCTGAATGTCATTCCAAAGGACAAGAAGAAGCATTGATGGTGTTGTGTTGTGTGTGCTTGGGACTGAGCAAGACCTTTCTTATGCAGAGCATAGAATATGAAATTGGGGTTGTACTTGTGTTGTGGAATTGGGGGGGGTGAGTTAGTGTTTGTGTAGTGTGGGGGTTGGGTTTGGTTTATTGGGTTTTTTTTTTAATGCAAGGGCTTTTACTCCTAGTTTTACTCTTAGGAAGCAGTTCCAGTCATTCATATCTTTTTACATTGACAAAAAAGACCTGCACTTGATGAGCAAGTGTAAAAATTAGATGCAGAGATTTCAGAGGACTTAACCAAGTTGCTTGCTACTAAAGGCATATTTAATTTTGCTAGTAAAGTTTCTAGGTATTTATAATTTTTGCAGATGTAATAAAATACATAAATAATTTAAAAATAAAAATGTTTGCTATTGTATATACGTAGAGACTTGTTATTAGTAAAGTACCAATGGTAAGTACCATTGATTAGTAAGTTCAAACAAAGCTGTGGAGCAGACCAAAAAGTAAATGGTATGGATAATAAAATAATAGCAGTCTTGAGGTCTGTAATTCTTTCATGGATTAGATACATGATATTTTGCTGGCATTAAGTTCAAAAACCTGTTCCTTTACTATTTGTAATTTGACTTCAGTCATGCATAGACTTGTTGACAGCTATTTACTAGAAGTCTACCTTTGCAAGAGACTAGTACCCTGCTGTGTGGCAATAAAGATATCAACATACCAGCTGCAAGAACTGTTTTTCAGCTGTATTATTATGTAAGCATTAGAAAATGGGAAAGACTTACACTTTGAGCAGAAGTGTGCAAATACACTTAATTTCTCATATTAATTGCTTGGCTGCCTGATTATGCTGTTTTCATTAGAATTGTGCTTTATCTTGTATATCTTTGTTAAATACCAATATTCAAATTACTTTTTCAAGTTATCTATATTTAAAAAATGATCCTGCCTAACAAGTCCTAAGCTGTGTTTAGAGTCTGTTGTGTATTATATGCTCTTGTTAGTAACTTGAAAAGATACGTTCTATGGTTTTGTCAGTCCATGGAGGTGTTAGGGTATTTAACACAGTGCAACTCATGGCATGTACCAGACGATGCCATTTTGTAAAAGACATTAGCAAAACTCTTGAGTTGGCATCAAATAAATTAAAATATTTGTTTATAAACTTTTGAAAGTTGTAATGTCACCATTAGGAGAAAGCTGTGCTTTTCTTGCCTCCTGCCACACACATACTTTGAGGGTATGCTGATAACTGGGTTCACTTTCTCTGGCTTTTTGGTCTGTGGACTTAAACATTAACCTTTCCTCTGAGCACATCAGTCCAGTCTCTTTTGCTGTATCGCTAAACTGGGAGACATGTCTGATCTAATGATTTCTTTTTTGGCATTTCCAGCTGAATTGGTTTTGGTAATTAGTAGAAGTTAATGTTCTCATTTTGAGGCTGCAGCTTTTAAAAGTTTACCAATTCTTTTGATCATAGCTTCAGAGCTAGGAACAGTAAGCCTAGTTAACCTAACTGTTTCTGTTGTGTTGCTCTATTTGGTTTATTTGTTCCATATCTAGAAGCTAACCCATACCTGTAATAGTCTTTGTCTTCTCTGTATCTTTTCTGGCTCTGTGTTCACATTTTTAAGATGTTGAAGAAGAATGGTGAGAATTGTGTACAGTATTCAGAAATGTGGGTACGCTAGTGGCACAGTGATTTTCTTCTTTTTTTTATTCTTTCATCATTTCTGATGATCCTAGCCTTAGATTTGTCTTTTTGATCACTATTGGGATTTTAGCTGTTGTATTCAGAGAATCATGTATGATGATTCCATTCTCCCCCCTCCCCCCTGCCCCCCGACTGGTAACAGAACTGGTATCATACATCATATGTAATTTCTTTTTCTATGTGCTTTCTTTTGCATTTACATTGAATTTTATCCTTCAATCATTTATACCATTTGATCAGATTTATTTTTGATTACACCAAATAATTTTGTATAATTAGTAAGCCTTTTCACTTTTTTTTTTTTGTTTTAAAAACTAGCTTTCTAGATCTTAGATGTGCTGAACCACACTGACCCTTTAGGAACTCTACTGGCAAAATCTCTCGTATGAAAAACTGTTTATTTCCGCTCTTGCTTTGCTTTGTTTTAACGAGTTATTTAATTCTGTAAGGAGCTTCCCTTTTGTCCTGTGTTAGCACGGTTTGTTTAGGAGATTCCTTACCTTTTGTTAGGTAGCTTGTCCAAACTTCTTGAAAACTCAAATCTGTTCTGTCACTAAAATCACAGTTATGCAGCTGCTTATCAATCCTTCAAGTACTTCTAGTAGTAATGACTTCACTCTACAAAAGTTGTTGACTCTTCCCATATATTTATACATATGCTTAGTCTTGCTGGTTTTGTTACAGTTTAAACTGTTTGCTTTGGTGCAGGCCTGACTTATCTGTACCAAAATTCCCTGACTGCTTCCAGAAAGCTAATTTTTTGTTTAAATGCTACAATATTTGACTCTGTCATTGCTGTCTTATAGCATAGTTTTAAGGAATAAATTTCACACCACAGTTGTTAGATCATCGGTTTCGTAGTTTACTTTGTCTGGAAATTTTGGGTAAATACTGTCTGATCCTGATGACTTGTTGTTAATGGCTTTATCTACATTTTCTTCTGCTGATGATTGCTTAAAATACTTTCTCTGTTCTACCCCTCTGGAAAAAGACTGTTGTGGCAACTTCCATCAGCAATTCTATAGTGCGCATCAGGGAAAAAAAAAAAAACAACAGCGTAGCTTTTCTAGTACTTTTGTTTGAGTTTTTCCTTCATGTCTCAATCACATATTTACCCTACTGATTCTTTCTTATCTTCATGCTTATTCTTGGAACAGTTTTTAATTGTGAATTGAGAGGGTTATTAGAAAGTTGGTTTTAAAACTTTTTTTGTTCTGCTTTTTTACAATTTCTAGTTAACTAGCTAAAGTTTATGGGGAGTCCTCCCCCACCCCATTTTCACTGTTTAGGAGCAACACACACTTTTTAAAAGATGCTTTTCTACCTAAAATAGCCTTCTCCAATGTCGTTTTTAATCAGGCTGGCTTTTCTGGGGCTTTTTTGTTATTTTTGTTTGCTTGTTTTTAATGTGATGTGTGTTTACCGTGAGCTTCTAACAATTTTGCAGATGATCCCTGTCACATCCAAGCATTTACGCTTCGAGGTGCTCCTTTTAACTAGCCTCTTTGTTTTCATTTAGCTTACTTTTGTGAAATTTAACTTTATAAGAATGGATATATTTTTTTGTTATTCCAAAGAGGTTTAATATGAATGTATTACAGTTACTATTAGTGGCTCTTTGATTCAAGATGTAACTGGCTTTGTGAACTGTTTGCTCCTGCATCAAAAGTTGTTTCTACTTTTTATGACAGCTTGCAGAAGGAATAATTTATGGTGTTTAAAATACTACAGTTTTCACAGTTGTGTTGTATTTACATATCTAACAGTGAGAGATTTCAACTACTGAGTAGTTGCTTTTCTGCTTTCATAACTTCTGCAGTTTTCATTAGTGTGTACTATTATACTAACTTTTGGTCACATGGTTTATAGTACAACTCTTAATTTTATGCTTGGAGGATGTTGTGCTTACAGACCTGTTGGCTTTCCTGTGGATTTGTGGATAAGGGGAGAACAGTGGGAGCCATTTGCTTCAAATTTTTGTGAGGTCTTCAGCACTGTGTCTCACAATATTCTTGCCTCCAAGTTAAGATACTACAGTCTGGATGGGTGGACAAGATGAGTGAAAAAATGGTTGAATGATCAGCCTCAGAGGGTAATGGTTAATGAGTCATACTTGACCTGGAGGCCAGTGAAAGTGGAGCACTGTAGAGGTCTGTCCTGGGACCTGTCCTGTTTAATATCTTTACCAATGAACCAGAGGAGGTGACAGGGTTCACTTGTCAAGTTTGCAGACAACACCAAATTGAGGGGAACCAGTTGATACACAGAGCTGCCATTTGGCGAGACCTAGATAGGCTGGAGGGATGGGACAACAGGAACCTCATGAAATTCTAAAAACAAATGCAGAGTTCTACACCTGCAAAGGAAGAATTCCTTGCAGCAGTACTGTCTGAGGAGCAGCTCTATGGAAAGGGATCTAAGGGTTTTGATGGACAGCAACCTGAACATAAGTTAGCAGTGTGCCCTGGCTGCAAAGAGGGTGAAGTATCCTGGGCTGATTAATCATAGATTGAGGGAAGGAAAAAGGATTATCCTCCTTAACTTGGCATTCTTTAGACCATATCTAGAACACCACTTCTAGTCTTGGACTCTCCAGTACAAGAAAGGCATTGACAAGCTGGAGTGAGTTCAGTGGAGAGCCGCCAAGATGGTTGGGAGCTGGAACACTTGCTCTATGAAGAAACGCTGAGGGATCTGGGCTTCTTAAACCTGGAGAAGACGCAGTTTCAAGAGGACCTGATAGCATCCTTCCAGTGCCTTCGAGGAGGTCATCAAGAAGATAGAGCCAGGTTCTTTGCAATGGTGAATGGTGGAGAGGACAAGACACAGTGGGCATAAATTAAAATAAAGACAATAGCTGGGTATTTAAAAAAAAAAAAAACCAAAAACAACCAAGTATGGTGGAGGTGCACAGTAGGATTTTATGGCTCTTGCATTAATGTTGAATTTTTGGCCCCTTTAACTTTGAACTGGTTAACACGGTAATTCTAACATTCTTTTAACATTGTATTTCCTAAAATAAAAGGAACAGGTACTGGAAAAAGATAGGAATGTTTGGGCCTGCTGCTGTTGCAATTAGGTGGTGTTCCCATTCCATAGTACTTGGCTTAGAATGCTGCTCAAGATGTACAATTTAATAGTGGTGTTGGACTGTATCTGGTCCTGTGGTTTTTGGGTTTGGTTTTTGCAACTTATTTGTCTTGATGCAGAGTAATAACATTTAGAATTATGGAATCCACAGGTAGTCATTATTTCAGCGTTAATGTTCCAGCTACTCAGAAAACAGATTTAGAAAGAGAGTTACAAATACAGATGTGAAAACAAAATCTTAACAGAAAATATATATAGGTAAAAACAGTTCCTTTCAGGCACTTCCAGACTTGCAAAAGTGATGAAAAATACCATTAGATCTCAGTAAGTAACTTGGAGACGTCAAATACGCAGGAGCCCTACCTTCATTTGTTGTGGAAAATCACATAGTATTTAATCTTTAATTTAATATAGAAACTTTATCCAGACTATTAGTGAAAACTTGCTGCTTGTTCTTAACTTGTAGAGGCAGTATTATTTTGT
>NW_008795303.1:622387-626803 GCF_000699145.1 Aptenodytes forsteri
CCTTCATTTGTTGTGGGAAAATCACTAGTATTTAATCTTTAATTTAATATAGAAACTTTATCCAGACTATTAGTGAAAACTTGCTGCTTGTTCTTAACTTGTAGAGGCAGTATTATTTCCTCCATTATACCCTCAAGCACATTTTTCAGTTGGAATTTGGTACTATATGATAGAGAGCTTCCTCGGGAGGCTCTTAACCTCTGATTATAGTTGCACTAGATGGTAGCCTTCTTTTCTTAAACTTGGAATAAAAAAGTTAGATGGGTTTCACTGTTGTTCTTGGTTGCCTTAACAAAAGTCTATCACCTGAAATTCTCTATAAGACATATTTTGATTATTGATAATTTTAAGAAAGTGACTCATGTAGCTAAAGTGTATCAAAGCTTTTTTAATTTGTGCTCTGCTAACTGAACTCCCTCACATTTGATTTCACAGTTGAGAAGTGATCCTTTTCTCATAAAAAAACACAAGAACAGCCATACAGGTTCAGTCAAGGAAGAACAGAGGAATTGGGCAAGTGTATATGGCACTTTTTCTAGTATTCTGGCCACTTGTGATTTGGCAGCCTAAGGAGAAACCACCTTTGGCTCAGGATTTACTGGCTTTCAGGGGTGTTTTTTCTGTTCAATGAACATCTCCAGATATCACTTGAATACAAAAATTTTTAGGTTCTATAGCATAAAATGGCAGCATTTCACAGCTGGTTATGTCATGAACCATCTCTTACTGTTTTTGAGCATTTGGTATCCAAGACAGCTACCCTCTTTTAATGTTTCAGGTATAAGTCAAAATAGAAGCTAGGAACAGACTTTAATGTTTTATCCAAATTCTGTATTTGCAATTGAATACAGTGCAAAGTATCTCAAGTGTATAATTAAAAAGTATAAAGTTAAATGGGGGATGAAGGGATGGAGAGCAGCCCTGCCGAGAAGGACTTGGGGGTACTGGTGGATGAAAAGCTGGACATGAGCCAGCAATGTGCACTTGCAGCCCAGAAGGCCAATCGTATCCTGGGCTGCATCCAAAGAAGCGTGGCCAGCAGGTCGAGGGAGGGGATTCTGCCCCTCTACTCTGCTCTGGTGAGACCCCACCTGGAGTACTGCGTCCAGCTCTGGAGCCCTCAGCATAAGAAAGACACGGACCAGTTGGAGCGCGTCCAGAGGAGGGTCACAAAAATGATCAGGGGGATGGAAGACCTCTCCTATGGAGAAAGGCTGAGAGAGTTGGGGTTGTTCAGCCTAGAGAAGAGAAGGCTTCGGGGAGACCTTCTTGCAGCCTCTCAGTACTTAAAGGGGGCTTATCAAAAAGATGGTGGCACACTTTTTAGCAGGGCCTGTTGCGACCGGACAAGGGGGAATGGCTTTAAACTAAAGGGGGGTAGATTTAGACTAGGTATAAGGAAGAAAAGGTCAGGTTGGACGGGGCTCTGAGCAACCTGATCTAGTTGAAGATGTCCCTGCCCACGGCAGGGGGGTTGTTGGACTAGATGACCTTTAGAGATCCCTTCCAACCCAAACTATTCTATTCTATGATTCTAAATTAAAAACTTCTTTGTAACAGGAATGTTACCTTTCATAATGAATCCTATTTGTAATAACTAATGGAATTGTGAATACAGAAATCTTTCAGAAATCTAGCACAACTGGTTGCAGAAATATGCTGCATAAACATCTGCTATTGCATTCCTTTCTGTTTGTGAATATACTTGTTCCATGCAGGTTGGTTGAACGTAATGATGCATGCTTAGTCATTTCATCTTATCTTCAGCAGTTTTCTTAGAGCAAGAAATAACACAGATTGCCATTGCAAGACAAGGTCACTTCTTGTGTTCTTTACACAACATAGAGCAAATGATGGATTTCTTGAGGCTGGTCTACATTGTGATCCCAGAATTGCAGACTCATCAAGAGATGGAAAAGTGAAGTTTAAACTGGCTCGTTGGTGGCCCAGAATCAGTAGCATGTTTATCACCACAGCATGACTGTTTGGACCTGCTGAGAACCTTCTGCAAAAGATATACTAGGGAGAAGTTTTAATTGTCTTTAATTGCGTTTAACAAATGAAGAAGCAGCTGCATTGGAATTGGGAAGTACTGTATGCTGTGCTGAAAACCTTCTTCTCTTTTTTTATACGGGTTAAAGGATCCTTTGTCCATCTGTAAGCTTTAGGCAGCAGTTGCCAATTTTGGCTCCAGCCAAGAATGTCTAAAGTGCAATAGCCAACATGTTCTCTTTTTAAAAGCAGGTAATAGGTTCCAGTTAGGTTCTACATTACCAGGATTCTGGTAGTTTCTAAGAGCATAAGTATTATGCTTTCTATTGTAATTTCAACAGAAATGCTCAAATAATTCTTAAATTTGGTAAAGATTTCAAAGCCAGGAAGGATTGCAGTTACCTGCAGTACAGCACAGTTCACCTAGTCCTTTGTTAAAGTCAAGTTAACCAAACCTAAACAGTAAGCTTTCTCAGCTACATTGTAGCCTTGCTAATACACCTGCACTTGTAGGGGAAGCAAAAATGATCATTTCTGTGTTGTCAGGTGAACAAGTATATATTATATATTCTAATCCTATTTTGAAAATGTGTGTGGCCCATGATCTGCTGCCTTCCTGCATCCGAGGGGTCCCTAGGAAAAGGGACAGCAGTGAGCACGCTACACTGAGTGTAGTGATTTAGTTTGTCAAGCTGTGTTGGGCATTAGGTAATATATTCTTAAGGGTGTCTTAGAATTTGAGCTTTCTCTGTTGAGTGTAATGTTCTTATGTTGATAAGTGTCAGTAATGGTTTCATGTTGTTGAATAAATGGTCTTTTTCCATAAATTTATATGAGCAATTTTCTCATTTTGTTAAGAAATGAATGTTCTCTAACGTTAAAAGTGATATACTGATGCTAAGATTTCCTCTTTTCCCCAGTTTGTCACCAACTATATTAAAAAAAAAAATACTCATAGGGATTAGGGCTACCAGTATGCTAGAAAATTATTATATTAATGAAAAAAAAATCCCTGCCTTTAAACAGCTTTTCTACTAAAAGAACTTACCTATCATTGTCTGTAGACCCATCTATAAAGTTACCTGCCATTACTGCAGTACCCAGCCATCTTAGGGCTTTTGCAGAACACATCAATTTTTTTTTTTTTTTTGCAGCCCATGCATTCTCTTTTTTATTTTGTAAAGTGTCTTTTCTGTGTCCTGAAGCATGCTTTTTGCATTACTCGTTTCCCCTTTCAATGGCACTCCTTGGTCTGGCATTTGCTGATTATCAGTCACATTCCAAGGCATAACTTGTGAAGGGAAGGAAATACACTCAAGCTTACCTCTCTAGGACTGTGCATGATTCTGTGCAATTTCTTCTTCCATTTAATTTGCCTGGATTTTTTTTTTCTTGTCTTGTCAGTGGTATTTAAAAGCAGGCTGTTGCTTGCACCATTTTGTTGAATGTCAAAGCTATGAGGCTGCTGCTGCTGCTATGCTACAGTTTGGTGAATAAAACCTGAAGCTCTTCAAAACCAGATATGTCTTGGGATGATTTGTTTCAACTAGGGGGTCTTTTGATCAGAAGTGGGGAAAGGAATCACAGCTCACTGTGAAGCAATCAGCCTTTGAGGTGGCTACATGGCTGTGCTGCAATAGTTCTGGTCAGCTTGAGAATAGCATACCTTTGTGGATTAGTTGGTAGCGTACAACGTTCATAATGTATTGCATCTCTATTCTGTTTAGATAGAGGAATAAACGGAAGAATTGAATTTTCTACCTGTATAAAATTTTTTAGTTAAAATCAGTCCTTGGGTGCATTGTTTAGCAATTTGTATTGTTGGTGACCACTAGTGAACCTTCTGTTTAGTCTTTCAGATCACTTAGCATCTTCTTTTCTTTGCTCTTTTTTATTTCTGACTGGTTTTATGCATGACTTCCTTCCATCCTCCTTGTTTAATTTACATTGAGCTTATTTACATTGGATTTCAGCTGTTCAGAAACTTTTTTTGCTTGATGTACAGTTAGGCCTAGCTTGTGGGAGGCATTATAAAATTCGTGTCTCAAACTCCCTTGTCCTTTTTGCAGTCTGGTGTGGAGCTTATTTTTTTGCCACAATTATCTGAGTTGAAGAACGTGGCTGAACTTACATTGCTGGTAAGGGTTATGACCTGTGAAATTTCAGACATTTACATCTCTAGTCACATTCTTTAACCATGAATGTGTCGTGGTTTAATCTCAGCCAGCAACTGATCCCCCCCCAGCCGCTCGCTTACTCCCCCTGCCGCCCCCCCAGTGGGATGGGGGAGAGAATCAGAAGAGTAAAAGTGAGAAAATTCATGGGTTGAGATAAAAACAGTTTAATAATTGAAATAAAATAATAATAATAATAATAGTAATAAGAATAAGAATATACAAAGCAAGTGATGCACAATGCAATTGC
>NW_008795303.1:627617-634588 GCF_000699145.1 Aptenodytes forsteri
CAGCCTTCTCAGTCAGTAGAGCATGGGAAACTGAAAAGTCCTTGACTAGAGTAAGCACTACCTAGCAACAACTAAAACATCGGTGTGTTATCAACATTGTTCTCACCCTAAATCCAAAACACAGCACTGTACCAGCTACTAGGAAGAAAATTAACTGTATCCCAGCCGAAACCAGGACAGAATGCCACCCACTACCTACAGATTCTCTTTTTCTGGTATCTCTCTTGTGCAGTTGTGTTTTTTATTTATCATTTAAAACTATTGTGTTTAAAATTTTTATGGAAAAATATGTATCAGCGTTCATGTATTTCTCTACTAGTTTTCTACCTATATAAAATCTTACTGTTCACTTGTTCCTATTACTCTTATTACTTTGGATGTCTAATTAATTAATTTCCCCCTTGTATTTCCCTCAGGTTCTGTCCTAACATTTCTGAAGATCTGCTCTCATGTTTTGGCATATTTTGTTCTTCAGTGACTGCTAATTTTTCCACTTGTCTTCTCTTTCTAGTATTGTTTGGTCTGATTTACTGCTTTTCTTTATAGCTTTTGGAATTGTTATTGCCACCGTTAATTCCGTGCTCCAGCAGTTCCCGCTCAACAATGACAACGGTTTAATCAAATTAGAGTGGATAACGTTAATAGGTGCACTCCCATTGTTAGAAGTCAAAGAAAGAAAATACAGTTTAGTGTCTTCATTTAATATTTTATGGTCCTTAAGTACATTTAGTCTGTCATTGTTACTGTGGTTGTTTTCCAGACCCTTATCTGTTGTGAACAGATGACTCAACAAAAGTAATGTTTCAAACATTTTCTTGCACATTTGCTATATTTAGTGTATATATCTTTGGAGAAAATGATATTTAAGTCTGTAGTTTGGAATGTAAGATTATAGCAGTTTTGTAGCAGTTAAAATATGTAAGTTGCCTGGTCCTACAGTGAAGTGGAAAAGACAATACAGATAAACTATACAGGGAGATCTCCAGGTTAGTGATTTTTGTAGGATTGTGTGTATGCTGGTGCTTGGAGGTATGTTGCTGTTCGAAGCTTGAAATATTCTCAAACACAAATTGTCTTGGAGTAAGAAATTGCTGGTTCCCTTGAATGAAAGGGTGAAAAAACTTATGCAATTTGCTTGTCTATGTATGCCAAAGCGATATACGTAAAGTCCATTTAAAATTCAAGTGATGTTTTGCCAAATGTCAGTTGTAAAGAAATAGTATCAATATAACCTCTCTCTTTCTGCTCTGTATTCTACAATTTTTGTTTCTAATAGAATTTTACTGCTCTGTTTCAAGGGGTAGTTAAAAGGCAAGTAGATATTTTTAAATACCAGTTTTTTAAATTTTCCATCATGTGGAAAAAATTTGTTCTATTAAAAAAAACTACACAAAAAAATACTTAACACTATGTACTTCATAATCTGCTTATTTATACCAGTGCCTTTATTTTCCAGTTAACAGAATGCCATATACAGCTGTTTATCTATAGCTCTTTGTGTAAGTGTGCTTGTGTTTGTGCATGTACACATGCACACGCAGAATAAGATAACTGATTTTTATCACAAGAAAGGGAGATCATTATGTGGTTCTTTACAACTACTGTGCATGTAGTTTTGAATAGAGATTGTGTTGCATTTTATTCTCACAAGCAGTTCTGACCCCAGCTTGGGCCAAAGCCCTTAGTTCCTGAGGTCCCATCAATTGGCTCTATATTATGTTACTAATTTTCACATATATAAGCACTCTAGTTTGTCAGATTTGAGAAAACACAGGCTTCAAAAAGTCTCTTGTACACTGTTTGTGAGAGGGAGAGAGGCACACTCCCAGGTGAGGTAATTCATGGCTTAAGGCAGCTGCCTGGTGTGGTTCCAGCTGTGTGTGTTCAGCCTTCAGGCTATCTGTGACATAGTGCATCCAACATTGACGTTACGTACAGTGATCGGCTCATGTGCATGAAGCTTGATGTTTCAGGCTCCTGGTCCTGGGCAGCTACTGTGCATGAGCCTTCTAGATTTATAGGAATTTTAGCACTTTAACCAGTTCCAGTGATGGTCTTTTCCAGTGTTACCTGTCTTAAGTTATTTCTGCAAGGCATGAAAGAGCAGAGCAAGGTATATATTGCCATCTTAAACACCTTGTTGTTTTTTACTTGCTTGTTGTACAGCCTGAGAAAGCCATCTTCATTGCTCTTACAGATATCATCAGTTCACCTGTTTACTGTTGTTGTTGATGCTCCCTCCCCAGTCTGAAACCTGCATCTTCTTGTTGTTTAGTCATTATGCCTGTAGATTATACATGTCAAAACAAAGAAGCTTTAATATTTTTCTAGGTAAGAACAACACTAAAATAAATTACTTTCTGATCTTTTTAGATGGGAGAAATAGATTGGGCTCTAGGTGTGTTTTACAAGATTGAATCATTCTTGTAGCTCATGTTTGAACTTTATCTACTGCTTTTTTTTTTAAATGAGTTCCAAAATTAAACTCAAGTGTTTGTGGTTTCATGAGCTCATGTGTGAAGGCAACATGATATCCATATTCCTAGTCAGGATTTTTCTTGTTTAATTCCCATTGGCAGAAAATCTTAAATTTATAATGTTCAGCAAAATATCTATAATAAGCCCCGAATCAAAATGTCAGGTCCTGGCCAGGAAACTTTTCAGTATGAGAGATGAAGAAGTGAATGGGTCTAAAACTTAAAATCAGAAAGGTATAGTGTTTGTGCAGAATGAGAATAGCATATATGGACACAAGATGGAAAAAAGCATTGTACTACGTGTGTGGGGTGGAAGTCTCTTAGTTACCTTTTGCTGTGACAGATGACACTGCCAGCTTTCTGCTGAAGTGATGAAGCAAGTCTAGTGTAGGTTGTGGACAATGGTCAGAGGCAGATGTTCTGGTGACTTTCTGTCCTCCTTCTACATTTTAGAGAACAAAAGTAAAGATGCAACAAAATCAGGAAGTTATTGGTGGTAATGATGAAGGTTTGGGGCTCTTCAGTTATTGGAAAGCAGTTGGAGGAAGATGACTGATGGATGTGTCCCAACTAAATGCCTGAGGAAAATTGCTTCTGCATTCTGGGACAGAAGGTCCAATATAAACTAAGAGCAAGGAATAGGTTGAAAGTTTGAGAGAAGGACACAGAAATTTCTTTGCTTGGTCTTTGTACCCTGGAGGAAGAAGTAAAACGAATGAGAATATAGCTGTAAAGGAAGAGATGAGAGTAGGACACAAATGGCAGAAAGCAAGGAAAATATAGAAGCAATAGGTAGGTAAGATTTACTTCACGGGCAGACTTTCTCTTTTGTACTAAGTTTGTTGGAAATGTGACCACCTCTAATCATTTTTTCACTGTTCATCAGCTGGCGATTGTTCTCCCCACAGCCAAACTGTGTGAGCATTCCCCATCCTGCTTCAGGCAAAATTGACTACATTAGCGCATATCACTGGTGATAAAACAGTAATGAACAGTGGAAAAGGGGGAAGGAAAATAGCCTTCTTTAGCTGAAACATCTGTTTGCAGAGTAGATGTCTGTGATCTTAATGAAAGGGCACTGTATCAGTTTCAAAAGAGAGACCCGCAATATCCATATGCCAAAGCACAGAGTCAAGAAAATAGAACTAGAGCTACTGGATCAGGTAAAGAAAGAGATGCTAATGGTTCACGGTGAATTTCTCTTTTGTGTATAAGGCACAAACTGGGGAGAGGGAAAGGGAATGTCAGAAAAAGTAAAACAATTTGGAAAGATCAGTAGATCTTCTAAGAACCTGTAAGCTGGATAGGGCCCTTTGGGACCTCAAATCTAAAACCCTTCTGTAGCAGGTAAGCATTTCGTATATAATTCAAGTCACAAATTGTTCAAGCTCCATTTTAACTCATTATGGCTTGTAGCTTTTGTTTTCCTAATCTTTTAATTGGAAGACTGTTCCAGAATTTCATGTTGTTTGGGACAGTCTTATTTTTAAGCTACCTTTATTTCTGGTCAGTGTTTTGCCCTCATGTTAACGTATTTTAAAACTATAATCATTCTTAATAATTGATACCTTTCCCTCACTACTTCATATTATTATATGGAACAATTTTGTCTCTTTTAGCTTTCATTTTGCTAGGCCAAGGAAGCCAAACTTCTGTAATGGATTTCTCTCTCAATACATTCTTTGTTCTCCTGATCACAGTATTAGCTCAGCTCATCACCTATAACATTAGAAAGTATGCTTTTGACCCTCAGGGTTTGATTTGGATTTGAATGGAAATATCTCTTTGAGAAAGGGATACTAACAGAAATCACGATAGAATCATTTTCCCCAATTATAAACTGACATACAAATGCTAATAATAATGGTAAAGCCTGTGTGTTCCTGGGTGTAACAGCTGCCATGTTTTTTCACAGAATAGCTGTGTGCCCGCAAAGGAATATGCTAATTGTAGACTAGATCTTGGTCAGTGAGGACATTGTACAAGCTTGACTAACAGTATATACATGTAATGGATGTAAAGTTTGAATGGAAAATAATAAAATTTAAAAAATACATAAGAGTTTGGGTTTGATGTAGTTTCTAATTCAAACACAAACTTTGAGAAATAAAATAAAGCAGTGATTTAAGAGCATAGGAGCTTGGTTATGGAGGAAGCACAGAAAATAATTGGAATTTTAATACCAATTAAGAAAGAGAAACTTCCAGGGAAGGACTCCAAACATGAGGGAAAATATAAGCACCTCAAAAAACAGAAGACTAGAGCAGGAGCTTGAATACATGGAAGGTCAGAGGGGATAGTGAGACATGCTAGAAGTCAAGCAAATTAAGCTTTATGAAAAGTATTTAAAGATCCTCCTGTCTGAAGACAATATAAAGACTGGTGTTAGATATTTAAAATGTTGAAATGAAACACTTGGCTAGAACTGATGTGAAAATTTTTGTCTCAATTTTAGATTAGAAAAATATGGTAAGATGTGATAGAAAAGGCAGAAGGTCTCTATATGTATTAGCACCTTCAAAGTGGAAGCAAAGTTCAGATCTCAGTATGCTCCTACCACAATGGTCTGTATCTGAATGTCCCTGGTACCTGACTGCATGCTCCTAACGCTGGAACTTAAGTGGGAAAAGTGGTGCAGGTGGTTATAATCCTGTTGGATTTACCTCACCAGTTTATGATTTTTCGGAAGAAACTTAAGGGGAAAGAAGTCATTAAGAATATAGGTGCAGGTGAGACACATGACCAAACACAAGGAACTTACCATGTTTAGATGACTTCAGACTAATGCATTATTTTTACAGTGGTTTTACTGGGGGTACAGAGGCAAATACACTGCTCCTTGGAAAAGTTCTGGCTTCCAAATTCCCTTTCTTGAGATTTTTCCCAGTTGTTGCCTAGGTAGGAAATATGAGAAGGAAGGATAAAGCCATATTAACTCATCTGGGGGCAGTGCTGCCAACATTTGCTACTTGAGTTAACCAGATCACCTCCTAAGTTATCTAATAGCAGCCTTATCTTTCAGAAATGGTACAGGATGGATTAAATACTGGAGGACTGGAAGGGATGAATGTACCAGTTGTCAAAGGGGGGAGAGGAGTCAAGGAGAGAGAGTGCAGTCATCTTAATATTGGCATCCCCCTCCAAAAAAAAGTTTATCAAACTTTTTATTTATCTGCAAGGTAATGAAGAGATGAATAATTGCCAGCATGGGCTTATCAAGAATAAATAATGTCAAACTAGGTTAACTTCTCTCTATGATAAAGCAGTTGAACCTGTGAATAGAAACAAAGCAGTAGCTGTCATATAATTTGACTTTATTTAAAGGCTTTAATAAGACTGTCTTTCGTGACATTTTCATAAGTAATGTGGAGAAATGTGGTCTAGGAGAAACTAGTGTACAATGAGTGCAAAATTGATTGGATTAGTATTGCTATTGATGAATTGTCGATGAATTGCTCTCAAAATGAAAAGGTATATTGAGCAGGTTTTCTTTAGAGACCTGCCTGCAGTCTGGTGGTTCTTTCTGTTTTTTACCTAGTGAACTGAGTGATAAAATAAAGAGTAACTGGGGTCATTCTGCAGATGACACAAAACTGGGAAGGGACTGTACTGGGGAACAAGATCACATTTCAGAATGATCTTGTAAAACTGGAAAAATAATCTGCAAACCAGTAGGTGAAATTCAGTGGACATGAGAAGACGTGACACTTATTCATGAATAAATCATAGCAGTCCTTCAGAAAAGGATTTGCATTTTTTTTTTATTTGATAGCGCTATACTATATCAAAAGGTAACCCTTCCACTGGCATGTACAGATAGAAGTGTAGCCAGTAAAATGAGCAAAGTCAACCTTATTTTTAATTCAGCATTATCGGAGTCTCTGCTGGAACACTATTCCGCTTGGGTAGTCACATTTCAAGGAAGACTTGGATCCCTTGGAGGCTGAACAAAAGCATCACAGATGATAAGTATAGGAAGCATCCCTTGGAGGAAGAGTAAACTTATTTTCATTTGTTTAGCCTGCAGAAGAGAAGACCTAGGACAGTGTGGTTTTCTAATATGTAAAAGGCTGTCGCAGAAGAAATGAAGGAATAATCTCTTGTGTCAGTGGTGACCATGATAAGTAAAAAGGGCCCAAACTCAACCAAGAAAGGCTTAAAGGAGATATTAGAGAAACCTTTCTAAGTGTCAGATTAATTAAGTAATAAAGCAGATTGCATGAGAAGACTTTGAATTTTTATCATTGCTAGGCTTTCAAGAGCTAGTTAAAGACGTGTAGCTATAGTTTTTCCCACTTTTGAGAGTAAGGTGGAAATGCATTTTTTAAAAAAATTTGTTTCCTTAACCTGTATTTTTCTAAAAGTTTCTGACTGAATGGCTGCCTGGAACAGAAGTATTCAAGTTGAAGAAAGATAACATCAGCGGTTACATTTATGTGCCCTGCCCCCCGAATTCACCTTCTTTGAGAAGGAAAGTCAGGAAACCTTTTCTTC
>NW_008795303.1:634715-645137 GCF_000699145.1 Aptenodytes forsteri
TGGGGGGGGTGGGGGGTGGGAGGGAGTTGCTCCAAGACGTAGAAATCGTCTTTCTTTCAGGAAGATTCTTATTTATATTGGCCAAACTGATAAACTTTTCTCTTGATTCAAACATATTTGATTCAAGAGTTATTTTATTTTGAACTATCTTTTTAATGCTCTAGTAAGGATTCGAATTCTAGCAGTTGATATCTTCAGATTATGTTTAGACAATATATTTTTGTTTGTATAATCATAGCTTTCAGGCAGAAGTCTGTCCGTCACCTTTCTCTGATTTGAATTTGAGAGGGATCTCTTCAATGTGACTGTCAAGATTATTTTAGCCTTCTAACACTAACTTTACCTTCTCCGTTTCTTCAAGGGTGGTGGTCATCTATGTGCTTTTTTGCTGTGATCTGTATATACAGAAGATGACCTGTATAGCTTAATTAAAAATTCATTACCGTTTTATGTTTGATGGAAAGCTAAACAATGCATTAGACTAAATTGTCCATTACACTTTTATACAAGGTAGTGTAATTACATGAAAAATAGCCTTAACAGTAAGAATAAAATTTATCATAGGATAGTGCTAATGCATTTATATGCAATCAGAGTAGGTTTAATTATAGTACATTTAAGATTGGTGTGCCAAGGGCAATAAACTTTACAACAACATTCAAATGTTTAATAAGCATGAAACATCATAAGAACAATGTAGACTAAACCTTCCTTGCATCCGAAAAGCTGAAATGCAAAGAAGTTTTTATTTATTGCCTCAGGTAAAAAAGTCTGTAGAAACAGATAAGTGATGACAAAGCTTTGATGTTAATAAACCCAAATGGAAGTCAAAAATCAAAGTGTGTAAACGGCTAGGTTATAAAAAGAAAGATGACAGAGTTATACCCTGTAATTAGGTGTAATTTGTGCTTTTGGCACAGCTATTTGTCCTGCATGAATGAGAGGTTGTCTTATGTTTTCTTGTCCCTGTATAATAGAATTGCAGTACGGGCACATCCCACTTCAAACCTCCCTAGGGTTTTTTTTTTCAAGAAATATTTGAAAGCAGCATGCATATTGATCCCCTCTTATGTGAGTACTATAGTCAGTTTGCCCTTCCTAGTACTTAAAAATAATCATAAGCTGAGTGTTTATAAAACACTTACAGCTAGAAACAAAGTAATAATTTTAGAAAAATGCAACCAAATCACAAAATGAGTTTCTACCTTGAGCATAAAACACAGATTTATGTCATGCAAGTAAATTACATCAAAACTAGAAAATTAATAATCCAATTAAATTATTTAATGAGTTGTTCTGTTTAGCAGCTGCATAATTGGCTGTCTCATCCATATTTTAAAGTGTTATAGAACAAATTGCTATTAATTAAATAATTTAATTTGATTCCTGTCTTTGTTTTATGGTATCTCTGCATGAGACATAAAATTTTCAGTGCTGAAACCTATTTTACAACCATCTCTTTCTGCCATGCACCGTGAAAAATTACAAGAAATCTTCTACTTTCTGTGTTGCAAAGAAACTAAAAAAGTCTATTGATTCAGGGAAAACTGCAGATTTTACTAATGGCTATATATCTGTACCGGTATCAGTTTTTAAACTTTCTTGTTTAGGAATAATTACTGTATTTTTAGACATGCTAAGTTCTCTGTGTCTTTATAAAATTACCACAAGGTTTGGTACCGATGTGTGGTTTTAATCTCTCTGATGTGAAGTTCACAGCTCTCATTTGGTGGGATGTGAAATACCCTTGCAGAGCACCTTTTGGTTACCTGCATTACATGTTAAAGGTTGTAAATCCATGATATGCAGGGCAAGAATTGACTGCTCCAGCAGTGCAAAGCCACTTGCTAAAGCTTATATGTCTCTTACACATGAAAACACGTGAAACAAAATGAAAAATGAATATGATTCCTTTTTATCTTGGCCTAAATATATTTTTGCTTTGTTTTCAATGTCTCCTTTTTTACTTGAAATTTAAGTCTGACACGTTCAGAAATTCTCAAATTATTTCTGTGAATGCTGCAGCATAGTTGCATGTCAGTGTTCACTGGAGGCATGAAGTGGCCCTCCGCCTCCTGTGGATATCCTTCTGTCTTCTGGTACATCCTTGAAAGGTTGTGTGCTTGTACTTCAGTGCATAAATCTACCCCTTTCTTTCCAGTTCATGAAGCCTTTTTCATGAATTCTACCTTGAAGGACAAACTCCCTGGTGGGGAAAAGGGCTCTCTGATACAGACATTTCCTTTCTGTTTGGGCCAGGGGGGCTGCATTTTACATTCTGGGGGTCTGTGCTCATTGAAGGGTGAGGGATTCCTTCCGCCCACACCAGTGTCACTCCTGACACTGTTATATGCCTCTCTTCCTCCCGGTGTCATACCCCACTCCAGAACTGCTATGGGCTATACTGGGGAAAAGGATTTGGCAAGTCTGTAGCTTCTGGTGTTAAAGGAATAATCTTGTTACAAAGCCAGTTATGTATGTATTTCATTTCAGAGGTCACATTTTGGTATGCTAAAAAGGTTGGCTAAAATTTCTGGAAGCCTACGTGGGATATTATTTAAATAAAATTAAAAAAAGCAAATCCTCAAACAGTATTATTTCAACTTCTGCCCATGCTGTCAGTACTTTAAAATATCTTCAGAAGATTTAAGTGAAAAGTCATAGTATATGAATAGGATGCTACTGAAGTAACTTCAGCTCTTCTGTCGAGATTGGGTGGGATTCAGTAGAATTCCAAACCCCCATGGGATGTGACGAGAGCAGAACTTTCAACAGAAATTCAATTCCGATCCAGTGATTTAGAAGTTACAAAAGTAGATGCCTGTAGACAGGTCTTAAACTAGTTTTCCACATCACCACGGGATTTCTGCAGCCTTAAAACTTAAAGAAAAATTTAGAAAACCCTGTATGCTGTGTATGTTCAACAGGTGCCAAAGATGCACATTTTTCTACCTTACTTGTAAAACCACTCTGTCTTTTAAATGTGTTCTGATCATTATTGGGTTTATCTTTTCTGATAAATGTGATATTGTTAGTGACACGTGGATGAATATTTCTTATATAATCTCAGAAGTTAGAAAATGCTGATCTCCAGGAGAGTTCTGTAAGTACGGTTCATGCTGATCAGTTACTTAAAGGCTTTTTGTTTTCCTCTTTTCCTCCCACTGAGATCCACTTTTAAATTTTATCTGTAGCTTTTAAGGTGCATTTTCTAACTGCAGTGGAATGAAAAGATGTGACCTGTACTTCTTCATAAGTCAAGTGGTAGAGCCGTGCTCCAAATGGCTCAGCTCATTGTCTTTTTCCTGCTAACATTGTGAGTTAAGCTTTCCCAGACTTGTTTAAATCTGTTTCTTGAGCCCAAATATCTGCTCACAATTGCTGCTATTCTTGAAGTGCCGGCGCATGATTTCTGAACTGCTGGCACTGTTCGCTCCTAACCAGATGACAACTCACGTTTAGTTAACAAAATTAATTGTAAGTTTTCTTAAGCCTGCAGTCTATAGTCATAACAGTGTACCCTAGCTTGGGGTTGGTCTTTCCCTCTGTGTTTCTGATCATTATTTGCTTTCCTCTTTTGCTTCCCCTTTCCCCCCAGTTAATTATAAACTTCTTTCATGACTCTGAACTTCCCAGATGTGTCAGAACTGAGGTTCTTGCTCTCTCTGGACTGTCCCAAGCCAGGTTCAGTTTTTACCTGAACCATCTTCCACACCAGCCAAGAGGGGTGGGGATATGAGGCAGGCAGTACATGGACCTCCTCTGAGCCTGAGCAAAGCCGTGACCCCCTAGTTGTGCCAGCTGCCACCTTTGTGTCAAGACGGTCCAGTTTGCAGAAGGACAGAAGTGAACGGAGCATGGCTTCCTAGCCAGACACCATTGCTCCGCAACTCTTCAGATCAAACCCAGCAAGTCTGTATGACTTTGGAGGAATGACTAATAATTTATTTGGGACTTCCAAGTAGTCTTACAGTAGAGAATTTGATTTGCCTGTCAATTGCCCGAATTCATTATGTTGTGGAAAAAAGTCTGAAAATTCTTTTTTCTAAGTTTTCTGTCTGTTTGAGGTGAATGACTTTGTGAGATTTTTCTCTAACTCCAATATATAAAACAAACCTTTTTTGCTTGTTTTTGAGTGGAGCCATTTCAAATTAAAGCATAATTAATTTTTAATTGAGAGTTGTGTGATTTCTTCCTAGATTGGTGTATACATAGTATGATAGTAATGTACTCTATTAAAACTGATTCTTTCCATTGTCCTCTTACTCTGTTGAGGTGCTGCTACTTGTTGAGGACTGGGAAGATGCCTTAAGGTGAAGGGAGACTGGACTCCCTGTGTGCAGAATTGTAGCTTTGCTTAGAGACTTATGTTAGTATTTGGAAAAAAAAATTCGTAAGATTAATCTAGATGTGTGGCTACAAAGATTTTTTTTTTATAATGATTGGAAGAAGTGTATGTAGATTAAGACTAGAATAATGGATAAACTATCCTTTTTAAAATATTTAACTGTAATTACGTTAGATTTATAGATAGGAGAATATTTCTTTCTACTTGTTCTCTGGAGTCTGTATCAGTTCTGGAGTTCTTTGTGTCTTTTTGGTGGTCTGGTTTTTTTGAGTCATCAATTTGATGGCTGTCAAAGCCTTGCCTTTGTTTAAAGTGCAATAACATCTTTATTTGAGAATGTATGGGGATGTTGTTATCTGGACATGACGGAAGACAGATTTGTGTTCTTTCAAGCACTTTTGTTCCAAATGATAATGACTTTTGTTCTAAATGGTACTTTCAGAGTGCCATTAGGTCAGTGGCTGCAATCGCCATAGCAAATCAGTTGCCTCCAAAAGATGATGATTGCTGCAAATCAGACCTGCTTAGGTTATCGTATCAAATAGGTGGGGACTGCAGTCCCTGGCCCAGGGTAAGGAATTAAGTTATTCTTTGCCAGGGAAGCCTTAATTGTTTTAGGCCCAAGAACGGAAAGTGCATACTTGAGGAGACTAGCAGGAGTTGCAGAAGTGTGGTTGACTTACTAATTGTGACTCAGTAGTAACTTATTTTTACCACTTCAGATAGCTGTGGATTTGGTGAGTAAAACTTAATGTCTACTGATTAAATTCAAATTTTTGTTAGGATAATTTAATGTGTTTTTTCTTTTCACTTTATCTTCTTTTCTGTAATGCTAGGTGTGCATTTACATTGCAGATTAAATAGTAGAGAAAGTGCAGTAAAAGTTTACTTCAGTAAGGATGCATTTGATCCTCTTAAAGTTCTAGGTATGGAGTTTTACAGTTGAGATATAGTTTAGTTATTCTTAAGTGTACTGATTTAAAAAAAAATGAAAATACTTGTTCTGGGGCGGATAAGCATTTTTGAAACTAGCAGATGTAACTGAGAATTTTGGGTACTAGCAAATTAACTGAGAATTTTGGGTTACGTGAAGGATTCTTCCAAAACGTGTTGCAGTTTTTTAATTTTTTAATAAAATTAGAGTTTTGAAATGAAATTGTGCAAAACCAAGATTTCAGAACATTCATATATTGAAGTGTTTGAGTACTATATAGACAATTCAGCAAAATCAATAAATATATATACACACACGTATGTGTATGTATATATCTGTCGATACTTCTACATCGAAACCTGCTGAGAAAAAAGGCAAGAAACTTCCCATGGCATTTTTGCATTGTCCAGGTAACATGCCTGCCATGGAGGAAGCACCTACCTAACTGAGGATAGATCGGTGTGGTTGTCTTACCTGCTCCGTCTGCCTTTCTTGTTGCGAACATTAACAAAAGGGCGAGGTTTTCTTTGTTTAAATAAAAATCCTGTCCTGTTTCAAAAACAAACTTTTGTATGAAAACTGTACCGTGTTTTTTTCAGTAGGCTATAACTTGGCTTTCTCATGCTTTGATGTCAGTGTTTTCTGCTTCCAGACTGTGTCCCTGAATACAGTAAAAACGTACTGATAATAGTCCTTTCAGAGAACCTTTTATTTGGTTTGGTTATGAGAATTTTTTTTTTCATCGTTCCAGGAAAAAAAGCACTTCTATTCATCTCTCATTTCACCTATTCCTCTAGTTCTGTAATTTATATTTTCCAGTGTCTTTGGATAGAATCCTGGTGAGTTCTCATGAGATTTTTTCATATTTAGGTCTTTTTAAAATCAGCTTTCAGAATTAGCATTTTACTGAGTTACTTGTATCTGCCAGTATTAAGTAGGCCATAAGTATTCTATTCTGCTTTTTAAAACAGTAACAAATTTTGTCCCCTTAAATGGAAGTGAGGACAGCATTATATAATTGCTGTTGTTTTTAGCTCAAATTTCTGGAGTGGACCACAAATAAAATCCTAGCTTTTCTGAGGCCATTGAAAGTGTTGAGGAAAACGTAACGACCTTGATGATTTCTGACAAACAAATGAGGGTTACTTATGGCAAGCTAGCATTGTTGAATTAGAAGCTATATTCCAGGCCTGCTTGTAAGTCTTCACAAATCCTATCACAATGGAAGCCATGGAGTAACAAAAATATTGTGAAACAAATGCCTCCTGGGTGGCTAATTATTGGCATTCTTTCCTTTTTACTCAAAGGGAAGCTCTGTATCTTCCCTGTAAAATGCTGTCTGACTCAAGAGCAAGAATGCTTTGGGGCGGGGAGCTGGAATCTCTTCAGTGGTTTATTTGTGAGGGATTTCTTATTTATGCTTTTATTTTATTGAAAAAAAAAATAGTTCTTAAAAGGAAGTGCATTAAGTCCTTACTGTCACAAAAGACTGTTAATACCTTGGCTTTCTCTATTAAAATATCATGTAAACAATTATTGCATTATTTGTGCTGGTTTGTGGATGTTGTTTCAGTTTGAAATAAATGTTGAATTCAGAAGAACAGTTAATACATATCTTAATTTAACATATTTTGTTTAGGTGAACTAATGGAGTGAGAAGGCTTTTCAATTTATTATACTTTCTTCTTAAGTGAATGCCAAAGCTTTTCTGCTGATTTGAAGTAAGAACTTATGATGATATTACTGTTTATCATGCACTGTGGAGGTTGCAATTATTTCCTACAGCATTCCTGTATCAGCTTGATTATTAAAAGCTTTAGATGCCATAATGTTAATTAGAAAATGACAATGGCGTAATTGCATTCTCATCTTCGTAGAAAAGTGGCAGTTCTTAGAGAAGGAAAGAATAAAAGGCCAATATATGCCTTCGTATGTCTGTCTGGAGGTGGTTCATGTTAAAGAAGCTTTTCGATGAGCATGAAAAATTAGAGCCTCAAAGTTGAGACAAATTTAGAAACATTATAGAAAATAAACTCTCTCTAGGAAATCTAAATTTGAGGAAAGAAAAATAAGTTTCCCCAAATTATGCTTTTATATTGGCCATGCAAGTCACTAAACCCTTTCTCATTTAGTCATTTTTAATTTAACAGGCCGTTGCCTGTGTTCCATTAACCTCAGTCCTTTACAGGATCTGGGGAACGATTGCTGTAAGTCTGAACAATAACCATCTCTGGTGATACCTTGATGACCTGACTTTCTGTTTTTGGCTTTCTTCAGTTGTGTTGTGCTTCCTAGGAGATTAGAAATTCATTATTGTGCATCTGTTCTTCCTTCTTTGTGAAAGTTGTCAGTCCAATATTTTGATTAGGGTTATGATTTGTGGGAAGAGAGGGTTTATTGTTAGGGAAGAGAGAATCTATTCTCTTCTGACCATGCTGCAAACAGGTTTTGTTACAGCATTTTCCTGTCATGATTTTCCACACACCCCCGGGAGAACTAAAGCAAAAAAGACAGAGATCCAGCGTCTCTGACATTAGAGACGTGAAGTTTGTCTGCGTTTCACATAGCTTTGGTACGTATTCTCCCTGAAAGCTGAGCTTTTCATTGTGTTACTTTTCTTAGTCCTAATGGTGGAGGGTAGAAGAATTTTTTTATTGCATGGTAACAAGTGTTTTTCTTGTTCCATGGATGTGCAATACTTGTCCTAAATCTGTTTTAAACAAAAAAAGAAAACCCTCGTGTTTTATAAGAAAAACTTAGTGACCAAGTCTATTCACATCACTGGCTTTTTCAAAACTGCACCAAGGGAAGAGAATTTAGTTGTAACTTCACAGAGTGAAAGAGTTTGCCTTATCAGCAGAAAGCTCTCATAGAGTAACAAAAACCTATGGCAGACAGCTATGAAAAATCTTACAATTTCTTCCATATTTTTGGCATTAATGAAGAAACAGGTTTATAATTTAGAAGTAATTGAATAGTTTAATCATGGAATATATAAGCAAAAAAACTCTCTTTAATTCAAACTATGGCTTACGGTATTTATTTAAAAATCCACAATTAATTTACCATGTGTTCATTTTTTAAGACTATCAGGATTATTTTTCTCTATTCCCTTAATATAGTGTTTCTATGTATGTGTATATATATACATAAAAATAAAAGCATCATTGCTTGTCCAAATGTGTATGTTGTAGCTAAGGCTGGTGCTTAGTAATCTGAGTACTACTTCAAAATCAGTCAGGCTTGTAATTTTTTTATACATTAATAAAAATTAAATAGATTCTCTGATCTGTAATCAGGATAAATACACTGACTTCATGTGAGTTTTCTGATTTATACTAGCTTCACCTGGTTTACTAAAGAGAAAAATTGAGCAGAGACTAGATAGCAAAAAGTGGGAGAAGGCAGGTGGGACAAAATGAAAATGTCCTACAGTCACTTTGAAGATCAAATATAAAATATATAAAATATAAAAAAGCAGTCAGGAAATCATGCTCCCTGACCTAACCTCGGCATGCAGAATATGGGGAAAAAGCAAAAATGGCCAAGGAATTTCTCTGGGCTATGTCATTTAGAGAGACCAATATGTGTGTATACACAGAGTATCGTTTTTATACTTAGTTTTCAAATGTGGCAAAACAACTCGGCTAAGAAAGCAAGCTAAAAGACTTTTTTGAAAAAGAGATCTTCAAATTATGCTTAATCGCCACTTGCTTAAGTCCTGGTTAACTAACTGAGCATAAATATGTCCATAAAGCTGAGCACAGATTTAAGTGTTTTGTCAAATGGAGACTTAAACTTAAGCTTTCCATGTGTTTAAATGTTCTGAGCTGCTGTGATCTACTGAGTACTCTTACCTGTATTCCTGAGTCTAATAAAACCACGGTCTGTTAGGTTAGAGATGTAGGGTCAAGAATGTTTATCTTTAATGTCTTATGTTCTCTCCACAACCTGTAGCAGTAGGCTGCCTTTGTTGTATTAAAAAGTGCAGAAATGGAAACCTGGCAAAGTGTGTGGTATTCCTATAAATTGCTGCCCTCAATACTTCTCAATTAAATTATCATCAAACATCAACATTTACAGAGCTAAGTACAAAATAAGTTGGGTGAAAATAGAAGAATTTAATATCCATTTTCAGCCTCTGACATTTAAATCTTTCTCTAAAAGAAAATTCAGGGAGCTGTGATTGCACATAAGCATTAGAGTTGTTGGTGAAGCCTGACGTGGGCAAACGGTCCCGCCAAGTTGTTAGAGAAATGGGGTGAAGGGTTGGCATGGACTTGGGAGCACAGTCACAAGAAACTTGAAAAACTGTAATAATTGGAAGTTCAGGTGGATCATACTATTCTTTCAAATATTAAACTCGTAACATGATACCCTGTATTGAATGTTCCCCCTTTCGCTTTATCTGTATGTATGTGTATATATACATATGTAAAATGCAGTACACGTGGGGGGTGGGGGGGGTGGGGTGTATACACACACATATGAAAATCCCAAACTGGATATGTGGGGTTTTTCTTCCAGTAATTAAAATTCACCCTTCTGAGTCCATTTCATCTCCTTCTTCCCTCCACCCAAGTATTTTCATGCTTCAGTATCACCAAATGAAATGTATCTAATCCAGGAAAGGGCAAGTACTGAAACCAATGATGATTGCTTTGCAAAAGTAACATAACTGCCCAAAGTATTAATAATTTGTGGAGTGTATCAGTTAGTTATTTACTTTCACCCTTTGGAAGTAAGAAATGGTGGTTCTTCTGAAGAAGCATGTCTTTCTATTTTTAAAGGTAGCATTTTCCAGACTCAATAGGAGCAAAAACTCAGTTAGGAGCAAGGCATTTAGAATATTTCAGTAGAATGTCGTGGTTTCGGCTGGGATAGAATTAATTTTCTTCCTAGTAGCTGGTACAGTGCTGTGTTTTGGATTTAGCATGAGAATAACGTTGATAACACACCGATGTTTTAGTTGTTGCTAGGTAGTGCTTACTCTAGTCAAGGACTTTTCAGCTTCCCATGCTCTGCCAGGTGCACAAGAAGCCGGGAGGGGGCACAGCCAGGACAGCTGACCCAAACTGGCCAAAGGGATATTCCATACCATATGACATCATGCTCAGTATATAAACTGGGGGGAGTTGGC
>NW_008795303.1:645329-680761 GCF_000699145.1 Aptenodytes forsteri
TGTGTGTGAGGGTGAGCGAGCAGCTGTGTGGTACTTACTTGCCAACTGGGGTTAAACCACGACATAGAAGTAACTGATTCAAGTGGATACGTATTGCAAAATGTGGTAGTTTTCCTGCCTGCCGTTCCTGCTTGTAGCTGCTGTTGATCATTAAAATTTATAACAAATTTCACAGCTGCTGTTGATGAGCTAACTAAAATAATAGCCTGTGTTAAGCTGTAATTGGACTCTCCCTGTCATCTTCACTTGCAACATTTTGAATTCTGTTAAACATTATTAAACTTGTGACACCCTGTGGCAGTGGTGAGCCATTGCATATTATGTATTGCTGCAAAAGATGTATTTTGGACACCCTTTTGCGGTAGAGGTTTTGCTTTTCAAAGCTAGACCAACTGCAAACTACTTTTGGCTGCCCAAAATAGGCACTCCCCTCAGAGACAAGGGTAGAAGTCTTGCTTTTTTTCAGCATTCTGTGTTTTACAAATAAACTAATTTGCTGGACCAAGTAAACACATTGTATTTCACCTGTCTTATTTTGAAAGTGCCTCTTTGTCATTGATGTTTCTGAAACAGCTTTCTGTCTGTGTGCACAGCAGCAGTCCAAGAAACAGCAAGGGCAAGCAAATACTTCTAAGAGGCACAGTCTTCATTGAAATTATTTTGTAAAGCAGCTGTTAGCAATAGTTGTATTACCAACTAATCAAGTAAGGTAGCTAAGACAGACAGTGTTGTATGGACTTTTAAATCATTATACTTACAGTGCTCTTCAGAGATTCCTGAAAGAGATTGTAATAACCACTTATGTCATGTGTTGGCAGACACTAGAGGATGAGTCGGTGTGGATACCTCTTACTACATCTTGAAATATTCACCATAATGTTTGCACCTCTGCACTATAAAGAAGTGTGTCCCCACAAAACCATGTTTTGCTGAAGCAAGAAGTTAGTTTGTCAAAGCGTTGTATCCTCATCTGTTGATAACTATTTACTGGCAATTTAATGGTTTTACTTTATATCAAACCCAATGGGAATGGGGTGCCTTTTTAGTGCCTCCATGGTTAAACGCTGGTGTTCTGATACAGTGTGGTAAAATACTTGACTTTTTTGCCAATAAATATTTAGTTTGGCCAGAGGACAGATAAATTGTGAAATTTTATTTATGTATCTACACGCACACAGATGCTTATATATACATATATGTGTACTTTTAGGAGCTGGGGCAACAGTTGTGCCCCAATACTCGTATGGGGCAACATAAAAGTTAATGGGCTTCTGAAGTCACAGATGCTTACAGTTTCCAGGTAGCTCCAGTGGCTTTGCTGGTAGATAAGGTTACTCAACCTTTTTCTTTACAAGCCTGTTTACAGTTGTTCACAAGTGTCAAAATGTAACTGCTCACTCTGAAATTCTCTGTGCCAGGAGTCAGCCTTAGGCTGAATTTTTCTGAAACTGTTTAGTGAAGATGAAATGGAAGGTACAGGCACTTTCAGGGAAGTGTCTTAGGTGCAGGAGACAGGAATGGGGCAGACTCAGATCAGGGGATGGAAGGATAAAACCAGCTGCTGAGGTGATAGCTGCAGGGTTGGTAGAGGGATTAGCAGAGGGGAAACTGAACAGCTGAGGGACTGGGCAGTGGGGATGGGGCAGTAACTCGGGCAGGACAGTCTCTGCCGATTATGGGTTCTGGGAAGTCTGGTCGTGGTACGTTCCTTTGCTATCTGTAAAATATGAGGTGTGGGGGTTTATTCCCCTCAGTCAATCAAGATAAGATCCTATTGAATCTACCAATTACCCCCTCAGCTCAAATGGTGGAGGCACATGCTGTGGTGAGAACTACATGAAGTTACGGAGTAAAGATGTTGCCATATAACAGAACTTGGGGGTTTTATTGTGTATTTTGGAGTCCTGAAACAACTGAAAGAATTTTTGGAGTCATATCACTGCATTATATACATAAGAGGGAAGGCTAAGTTATGACTGAACTAGTAGTTATAATTAAGGCAATTTTTTGAGTCTTTGATTTTGTGGCTTTAATGTTCAACAAACTGGACTGCTTGAAAATAGTGCCACTGGAAGGATGAAAAACAGTTACACTACAAAATGTAGTTATTAGAAAGGTGAAGTAGCCCAGATGCTAGAAATTGAGTGCAAAGCTGAAGAGTAGAAATGACACTAAACAAAACATTGAGCACAGTTCATGATCTTAGCTGTCATTTTCCTGGAGGGAAGTTGGGCAGCTCTGAATGTTAAAGTCCTCCTTAAACTGTATCTATGTAAAAAGGAAAAAAAGAAGTAGCAAAGGTAGTTGCCTGACATGAAAGATGGGCCTAGAGGATGTCTCCTTGTTTGAAAATTTAAACAATGGGATTGATAACAATAGTGCAAAGAATAACGTAGGGAGTAGGATTCATATAAAAAGAGAAGGAGCTGGGTCTGAGTCATTTCAGGCATGAGAAGATGGGTAGGCACCCAAGAGTGGCTATCAGAGAGTGGGACTGAGCTGTGGATTGAATTAGTCAAGGTTAATGGCAGAAAGGTAATTTATGCATCATCAGTATACCATGATATTTGAAGACACAATAGAAAACGAGCAGCTCAAGCATTTAACAAAAAAAGAGCAGAGGGACGTGGTAATTCTGTAGTGACAGAAGAGAGGAAGTGTCCACCTTGCCTGTATTGGACAGACATCACCAAGTGGGCTGCAGGCAGTAGCCTGCTCACTGCCTACAACTAATACTGCAGATAGCATTGAGCAAGGCATCTTGAATTCTGAGACTTTTCCAAGCTCCCCAACTTGACCTTTGCTTACAGAACAGCCATTTTATACGTAGCTTTTTATCACTTTGTACCTTGTCCACCTATACTACTTTGTCAAAAATGTTAATACATCATTGATACGAAAATAATTGTGTGGTAAAAACAGAGTTTAGGAACAAAGGCCACTTCACATTAAGATATAATTAAGATTATCTTTTAGTTGGTTGTGTATCTTGCTGCCTTTTGGAATATGATTTGTATCTTCAAAGAGTAACCAGTCTATTAAAACCCACATTTCTCTTTCAAGAATACTTTGTTATGATAATTACATTCTGTTTCTAGTTTTGGCAGCTTAATGCTTTTTATTGAAGCATCACACTACAAACCTGTATTTTCCATGTGTTAGTACACTGTTTTAGACAAAATACAATTTCAGGCTCTGATCAGATCCTTACATAAGAGAATCTAAATGTTCGAATCAATTGAGAAGATAGACTCCAGTTGTTAAATACTTTACTTACAAATCCTTTGTTCTGTTGTTAGTTGTGTTTGGTCCCTACTCTTTCATTTGGTCCTTCCAGTTAAAGACCTGTGACCAACTCCATTAGGTTGTTGATTCTCTTTGTTCCTAAGGCAAAAGTTGTAGGTTAGGCCTGCTACACCAAAAAAAAACTTCTGGGAGCCTCGTTTGTTGCTTTTTCATCCTGATTGTAGGTTGATGTAATTGTCTTTAGGATTACTTTAATCTCACGAGCAGAAGAGCGTATTCTGTGCCAGGGATATACAGCTTCTTCATTACAGTGATGTTTTCATCTCACATGGTTAACACAGTTGATAATTAGTTTTTCTGTTGACAAGTACAGAAAGATGAGAGGATTTTACCATTTGTCGTCCTAAATATAATTTTACCTATGATAGTAGGTACTTACAGGTGCGTTAGCTGATGGTATAGCTGTGTTTTGTCCACTTTTTCATGTGACATCTTGATCACACAAGGCATTCCTCAGATCTCATGAAAATGAAGGATGACTGATGAGCAGTTGCTCTGAATGTAATGTTAAAATGTCAGTTAGACAAATTAAGATAAAAGAGGGGTTGGTACCTGCAGGGCAGAGGGACATGTTGACAGGGAGAGTGTTACTGGCTAGCTTTGAACAGAGAAGGAAGCAGTGAGTTACAGCTATGGTTAACACAACCATAGGTGTGTGGAGGACTGTAAGTCGTTAAGACCAGTGTTGATATTAACATTGTTTTATTTAGTGTACAGTAAAATTATAAATTTTAGTTTGCAAGCTCGTTTTCTGGAAATATTTTGTAAGTCTCCTTTTGAAGGTCAAGACTGAAAGGTGGGGGGGTTCTGGTCTGGTGTTTTTTTGTTTTGAGAAATGGTCTGCTGGCAACTGGCTGTTTCTGGTTTCATTTGTGTGAGTTTGTTCTGCTGTGCATTGGTTAGTGGTTTTATTTTATGGTCTCCATGAAATCATTTGTTGCATCTGGTATGTACTCATATAGGAAATGTGAACTATGAATCTGTATTGGCAGGCATTTATATTGATTATTGTGGAGACAGCGACAAGGATGGCTAATTCTTGCAAGATCTTGTTCCGTTCCACAAACCACTGGAGATTTGCTACCAATAATGAGTTAGGTAAGGCTGAAGAAATCATAAGAATGGGGTTTGGAAAACATACCTTCCATTATACACCCTTTTCCAAGTATGTATTGGTTGTTCTCTGATGCTTTTTGCCCTGTATGGTTTCCAGCATGGGGCAGTTTGACAGGTAGGGACACACTGGCAGGGAGGACGTGAGGCAGAAATCTTCTTGTACTGCAGGAGGTTACTAGGCAGTATGTGTGTCCTGTTTGAAGACAAGATCTCTTTCTGCTGGGATTATTTTTGTTGAGCAAAGCTTATCCTTAGGCTGGTTAGGGTGTAGTGAGTGGCTCTACTCAGAGCAGAAGTGATGAAGTTGCTGGTTTTATGTAGGCAAGTATGTTGGGCTGTGGGCTCTTTGCTTGTGGTAGCAAGGTTGTGTATTTTGTATGTCTGTTGTGGTGCCTAGGAAGCTGACCTTAGAGGAGGACCGTATCAGAGGGTGATTTTGTGAAGGGAGGAGGTTGATGTCTTTGCAGTAGAAATCAGTGAGGAATTTTGTGGGTTTGATTCAGATGATGGAGAAAGTAATTTTGTGTGTTCTGGTTATAGTGTAATCTTGCTAGTACAGTTGCCTAGAAAGTCATTCTTGAGGTGGTCCATCAAGGAATGGCATGTTGCAGGTTTGTTCAGGGGTCTGTGGTTTGAAGAAAAAGACTGTTGTTAATCTTTGATTGGACTACTGATTTCTATGTCTTAGGGTGTATGAAAAATTACTTTTGCAGATGTGATAATAGAAGAGGACGACTACTTGGCAGTAGGTCTTGGATGCCAAGAAGGTGACTCCTACCCGTGAATTGCACTCATGTATTAGTGCAGTGGAAACCATAAAATAAGTCTGATTTTCTGAGCCCTGCTGGAGATAAGCTGTGTAGCGTTTCATTTTATTAAAATCTGAAATTACAGAGAAAAAATTATGAATAAGCTGCAATGTATTTCCCATCAGTTGCATACTCTGTTCTTGTTTGAAATAGCTTTAGCATAATTCCTTTTTTGCTAACTCTTAAGATCTACCTTTTGTTTCCTGTTTATTCGGGGGAAGTTAGGTTAAGTTGCAAGGCTTCTCTTACTTCTAGCATTGTAGATAGCATCTATCCCATTCAGTATTGAACAAGATTACAGGCACTGATTCTGCTCTTGTATAGTTTTTAGGCATGAAGTGTAACCTCTCAAAGATTTAAATACTGATAACTATGAAGCTCAGGACAGGTGAACATTATTAACTGATATTTTGCTTTTTTCAGCTATCAAATTGGATTCGTGCTTATAGCTTTAGAAGAAGTACTGATTTTTTTTTTAGTTACTTTGTAAATAGCTGTTAGAGTTGAGCTTTTCTGAAGCCTTTTGAGAGTGTCTAAAGATTAATAATCACAGAAATTTTTAAAATAGTTAGCTGGCTTATTTCTAGCATGCTTTCTTTTGCAGAGGGCTTTTGAAAGCACTCTGTATTTAAAACCCTAGCATGGATTTAGAATGGCTTTGAAATAGTTTTCAAGGTGGCAGAATAGAAAGAGTGTGACATGACTACTTAATCTCTAGCTGGGGCCAAGGGTTCTTTTTACATAATCCCATCATTCTTACAATATGTTAATGCAATGGATGGAGTTAACTGACCAACGGTTGCCAAAAAAAAAAAAAAATTAAAAAAAACCAACAGAGGTTTTTGATTTGAACTATTTTAGAAGTTGTTTTTGAGGAGCCTCGTTGTCCTTTTTTTAGTTATTAATATTTCCTTTTTTTGTTACAGATGACAATTAGGCTAATGTTGTCTTAAAGGTGAAACAGATATATAGCATTCAGGTTCCTTCCACAAATTTTTACATCCTGGTAGCATAAACTGAATCATCAACAGGTTGTAAAATTAGAATATGTATTTCTTTAAATAGTGTGTTGCATCTGCTATTCCATCATAAACAAAACAAAACACTTATTTTCTAATGTAATTGTGACTATAAGCTGAAATGTAAAATACTTAATTTTACAAGTTTGTACATTGGCATTCCTTTTAGTTGTGTTTCATAAATGTTTGGTTTGGTACAAAAGTCTACATTGCAATTTTCACCACACCTCAATCTTGACTAACTTTAATAAAAGTTTGTTTTGTTTTGCCAGATCATTTCTGTGATTCTAAGTCAAGATCAGTAGGTTGAAAATTGTGTAAAGAAAAGAAATCCACCCAAACCTTAAAAATCAGTTCTACAAAGGTGATTGAGTTTGTGCTTTTCCTTTAAAGATCAAACTTCCTGTAATAATTCCCATGTAATCCCTGTGTCGTTAAATAGCACAGTAGTCATAACATGCTTGAAATATATGCAAGGCATCAGCCCAAAAGTTTAACTCTTAATAACAGAAGGATCAAAGAGAGCTTCACTGACACAATTTTATTTTAAAATAAAACATGATACAGACATAAACGTTAGTCTGAGTAAAAAGCTTTTATAGCATGCATTGTGGATATTTTATATTGTAGATTAAAACCAGTTCTCCTTGTCTCAGCCACAGAAAGAAATCTCACACACCTTCATCGTCCTAAAACAAATGTTGTCGTTTCAGTTTGTTCACGAGTTGATGGGTCTGTGCTGGAGAATGATGCTTCTGCGAAAAGGGAGCTCTGTGACATGCAGCATCTTTCCCTCTGCAAAAATAAAGTGTGTATGTTTGAAAATGTGCTTTGATGTCTTAAAAATACTCTTAACGGAGGGATCTTGTATGTTTTTAACTTGCCATGTAACTCAATAATTAAGTAAACTTCCTTTGAAAGTAACTATGTTGCTGTAGGGTACTGAAAATAATGGAAGCTACAGTATCCCATTGGTAATTTGAGTGAATTATAAAGACAGCTCAATGGATTTTTCCTGTACTGAAATTTGTCTTTAGAGAGCCAGTTGTGTGGTCTTATTACACAGTTGGCTTCTGGTCCTGCTAAGATAAACTAAATCACAAATCTACTTAAAGAAACTGACTTTAACCAGTCAGTTAAAGTCTTTTGGCTCATTAAAAATGAGATGCTATGTTTGTAGGAAGCTTGCATCCGCTTCTCACAAGCTGTTGTTCAGAAATGTCAAATTATGAAATAGCTTCTCCTGTGGTGAGGTGTATTTTGTCCTGATTCTTAGAGATTTTAAATTTCTAGAAGTGTTCCTCTTCATTAAAGTAGACACTCTTTCTTTTTCAAGCTAATGCAGTGTCAAGTTTACATTTTAATATTTAAATTAAATACTTCCTAGCAAACATTCAGAAAGCCAACTTTCAATATTGGAAGTGGGAACTGATTAATCACTGCAGAAATTCACTTTACTGTGGATGACAAGCAGAATTTTTTTTCTCTGTTTTACAAAAGAATGTATCGCATATGCAGTGTGATTAATTGCCAGGTTTTGTAGTTTAGTAAGTTTTTATTCTGCTAGAGCACAGTGTATTATTCTTACAAATAGTGGTAGTGTGTGAAAAGTCCTAACAATTCCCAGGTACAAAATTATTTGGAAGGAGGGGAGGAAAGGTTGTGAATCACTTGGAGTTCTTTATTTGAAATGATACTGGGTTTTGATATGTACAAGGAAACACAGTGGTGTCTGTGAGGCACATGAGTCTGATTTTTATTTTTATTTTTTAATTTTCCAAGCTGGGGCTTTAACTGCCTGTCAATTTTCCTCTCAGTGTGTTTGAAAAATAGCTTTTCTTCTTCACTCGTACTTCACTTAGCTTCCTATATTCTTCAAAGGCAGGGACACTGGTATGTGTCCATCAGAACTAATTTTTTAGTAATTTTTTTTTTGCACTTGCAGGAGATTAAAAATGTGTCGAGCTCATTTGGGGGAGGTGCTGTGCCTGTGAGGTGTGCTGTGTCTCTGGCTCCTCTTCTCCTGAGCCCTCTTCGGCGCAGAGCCCCTCTCCCCCACCTCGGGCAATTAGCCTTGCACTTCTGCCCATCCTCATTGCCTGCTTCCATGTAAGACCATCTCCTGCCTAACTCTGATCCAGGATTTGGAAAGCCTTAAGATAAGTGTGCAAGAGGAGGGACCTTTTCAGTTCTTACGGTATCTCTCACTAACAGGGTTAA
Organism: Aptenodytes forsteri; assembly: GCF_000699145.1. Taxonomy (NCBI): domain Eukaryota; kingdom Metazoa; phylum Chordata; class Aves; order Sphenisciformes; family Spheniscidae; genus Aptenodytes; species Aptenodytes forsteri. The sequence continues at coordinate 653,800 of NW_008795303.1, forward strand.
AGCCTGGCTCAATCCATCCCTGAGAGGTTTTTTCCCCCTTGTTTTATAAACAAAACATTCTATTTTGGGATGTTACAAGAATAACTTTTTATATTCCTGTTCACAAATTTAGAAGAAACTGCAAATGTTATGAGACCTTCAGTTATAGATGAGAAAGCCTATTGGGCAAGTAATTGGTTGGAAGGAATGGAATTAATAAAATAGAAAAAATAAGTTACAGTGTTTCTGATACACAGTATTTGCCTGCGTATTCTGTGAACCTCTAGTAGACTGGGATCAGTTTCCTCTCACAGGACAGGAGAACAATCAAAGCAGGGCCTGCAATGCTTGTAAAATCTGCTGTCCTGCCACAGCTGAAACTGCTGGCACTAGAAAGTTGGGGTGAGCTCTCACTGGTCAGCTGCACAGGCAGGTTTCCACATTTCCACGGGGCCTATGGAAGTGTGCTGCTCAAAATCAAACTCGTGTATGCAAGGAATGCCTCCTTTACTCTGCCACTATATGTGAAGTTCACTTACTTGAATTTTTAAAAAATTAATCTTTCTGGCAGGATATTACACTGGTTTGATAGGTTTTTTTAAAATCATTCAAATTTTAATTAGTCAAACTGTACAGTCATTTGGAGAGTAATTCACAGTTGGTGACTGGGCCCTTAGAAGCTGGTAAAAGATGCTGGCTCTTTTGTAATGTAACTGTTAGTAATGGAAAATCCATTTTTCTGGATTAATTTAGTTTCATTTTCATTTTTCAATTTAATATTTAGCATCTAAGATATATAAAAAGAGATTCTGTGCTCAGTATAACAGATACATGTAAATTCATCTTCTTTTCTCTTGAGTAAAGGGGACTCTCTTTAGTATCCCAACATAGTATGTTCCTGTTTTTCTGGTAGGTCAAAAAAAGGTGCAGCAACTTTTCCATAGTTAACACAAATTACACAGGTAATGTGTAATTGAGATAAACCTTTAGAAAACACCACAGAGAAACCCTACTTGGAGAGGTTAGATCACAGGATAGGTCCCTTCATCTCCTAAGCAGGAAGATGGATAGAGAAAAAACTCAGCATAGCGCAGGGTCTGGGCGTTTTAAAGGATTGTGCAGATAATGTGTAACATGAAACTGTTTCATTTGTATTCTCAGAAAAATCCAGAGGTAATCAAAACTGCTAACATAATGAGTTTTGTTAAATTTATTAGGAAAAAAGAGTAAGAGCCCTTAAGACTGCTTTGAAGTTTTGCTCGCACACAGTATAGCATCATGATAGCCATCAGGTGTGATTGGGACAAAAGGGACTTTGATCTTCTTGTCTTTCCAGAGCGGACCACCTTTTGAGGCAGGATCTCAGTTTTTCTAGCTTAACAGATGCTCAGAGAAGGGATTAGCTTCAAATTTATTTCCAGATTATACTTTCTTATTTCAGACTTTGTGCATTGTAACTGCATTGTCAGTTTTGTAATTGAAGACTTAACTCTTTGCTACAATAAAATTTATGGTTTTCTGCTTTGGTTGCACAACAATTTAATAAAGACACTGTTCTTAGAGAAACATAATATATGACTGATGATGTAGCAGAATCTCTCCGGTATAGAACAGCTGAAATAACTGCCTGACACATTGTATGTCCACTCTCAAAGTACCATATGCAAAACTCAGCAAAATTCATTTTCACATTCTCAGCGCTCATGCTTGGGGTCGTATCTGTCACAAATGGTCTGTTGTTATCTTTCGTATCACAGAGTGAAATTTCCCTTGTTGTAGTGTATGAAAAATGTTTGCTTTCCTTTTTGCTGCGATAAAATATTCAAGTAATGACCTGCCAGTGTCTTATAATATATACTCCACTACATGAAGGGTTCCCAAAACTCATACCAATGGAAACTCAGATACCAGTGGCCTTAGGAGGAGTTTCTGGCTTCGTGCTACTTTGTGGGCATCCGCAGGAGGGACTCATTGCTCCATGTCATCAGCATCCTACCCTTCAAATTCAGGACTACAAACTCATGCACCTGTACTTACCCTGATTTGTTGATGGGTGGTAGCTGCCAGTGTGAAGAAAGCTTCGCCTATGCACTTCAAATGGTCCAGCTATCACTTGTGCTATACGTCTGTCAGGTTGGGCCTATGTTGAGGTAATTGAGTTAATTCAGCATTTAAAGATTCTACCTTGATACCAACAAATTTCAAATATATAGCTCACTGTTTCCGTTAAAAGTCTCACTCCCTAGCACTGCCCTATGTTGTAAGTGGATGCAGACAGAGGTTTATCTTAGTACATGTCTTTCTGAAAATGTTCCCTGGTATCACTTTTGGTAGCTGATCTTTATTTCCTCCTCGCTGTGTTTCCTTTACCCTAGTAGCTTCTTGCATCTTACATCGTGAGGGTTATCTGAGATTTATTTTCAAGTACTCATACCTTTAGAGTCTGTAAAGTATTGTTTACTCTTCCAGATAAAGTTCTTTGAAATGAAGTTTGAAAGCTGTATTGTCATGGCTTGTTAGTGTGTTCAAAGAGTAAAATGTTTATTACATTTTAAGCAGCAATTTGTTGCAAAAGATGTGATGTAACACCATCTCTATCTTTTCAGCTGAAGTCAAAGCACCTTTTCCATAGATCATGCAGAAACTCCATAGTATTCATTTCTATCTCCTATGACTGTGAAAAAAGTCTCCAAATATAAACATAAGCAATGCTCTGCTTATCTTTCATTTTTCTAGATTTTCTGAAACCATAAATCTGCAGGAATGTTGTTCTTTTAGTCATTTAAATGAAGTGCTGAGTGCTGAAAATACAAGTGTGGGTGATAACTATGTGGCTGCTGATCAAAGCAACTAGAGAGAGAGTGCAAGTCCTCAGGTGATTTTTTTTTTTTTTTTTTTTTTGTTATAAAGTCCCCAGGAGCCCCAGGCTTAATCATGCAAGATAATTGTACTTTGAACACATGTAAACTAGCCCCATGTTTTCCATGTTGACTTTTTTTTTTTCAGATACACCTAGTGGTTCATGAAAAGATAAGCAAAGGACTAGACTTGATGATCTAAGATGTCCTTTCCAGTCCTATATGTGCCTAATTTTTCTATTTCTCTCCACTGTTATATTTTTCTTCTTTTTCTCCTTTTGCTAGAAATGCTTCAGATGGAATGGAGATTCCCCTCTCCACCCCTGATCTTATGTAACTGTTTTTCAGATACACCTAGTGGTTCATGAAAAGATAAGCAAAGGACTAGACTTGATGATCTAAGATGTCCTTTCCAGTCCTATATGTGCCTAATTTTTCTATTTCTCTCCACTGTTATATTTTTCTTCTTTTTCTCCTTTTGCTAGAAATGCTTCAGATGGAATGGAGATTCCCCTCTCCACCCCTGATCTTATGTAACTGTGCTCCTTGGGTTCTTTTGGGGGCTTTTGGTTTGTTTGTTTTTTTTTTAAGACAGAGATGTGCTTGCAAGTCATTATGCTAAACAAAGAAGGAGCTCCTCTCCAGTTTTTCACCCATTATAAAACATTAATTGGCTACAGAAAAGAATTTAAACACAACGAGCATGTCAATCTTAGCACTGTCCCTTGGGACTTTGGAGGACGGCATGCTTTCTGCACTATGCACAGTCTGTCAGATTTTAAAATGGGAAAATGCATTGTCATTATCAAAGATGAACTAAAAAGGAAACAAAACATGCTGTTCACAGTAATCACTATGGTGCATCCTAATACATGTTCTCCAGTGAAAAGACACCTACATAGTAAGTATGCTTTGATGAAGTTGGGTATACTTTTAGAAGCTTGGTAGAGGGCAATGTCATGCTAAGTGAGGTGTTTCAAAGCCAGTTTTCTGCTTTCAATGGCATCCTTTTTAAAGCGGTTGATTCCTTACCAAATAAGCTGTAAGTGCATCTATTTTGATAGTGACATAGGTGTAACAGCAGAATGTTGTCACTACATTTGCAGTTACCATTGGAGCGCTCTCGCTCAATAGCTGGACCTGAAAAATCCCTTAAGTCAGTCATACATGAAGCTTGAAATCTGTACAGCTACTTTGTTCATAGTTACAAAATCATGGTGTGAAACAGCAGGTGCAACCCAGTGTCTGCAGTTTGCATGGTTTCTACTACAGCTAAGATGGGGATAAGTCCCGTTGGACAGTGAGGAGTGGTACCACCTGTCTGTCAGTGGGTCTCCCTTTCATTGCCTGGGTCCCTGGGGGGGTAGTACTCAGCAGGGTGCAGTGATCTTGTGTGCAATGTCAGGCTGTAATTGTGTCAGTCCACTGATATCTTCAAGTTTGGAAGGACAGTCATCATCTGCGTATTCTGCTGAGATGTGTTTTTGCAGTGGTATAATGGGTCATGTTGACGCTTCCAGCTATGCAGTCAAACCCAAAACATTCAGTCATCTAGCACATTGCTTGGAGTTGCAGCTGATGGCCATGATAAAGAGTTGTGTTTACTCTGAGTTCCGGACAAATAGGGTAAAATAATGAAAATGAAGACAACTTTTTAGTCCAAGACATAGGGAACATTTATAAGCAAGCATCTGAGGAAAAAGAATTACAAAAGAGCAAATGACCTACTATTTCATTTTAAGCAAATTTTCTAAATATAGCATGTATATGACCTTATAGTAAAAAAAAAAACCCAAAACAAAACAAAAAAACCTTTCAGAAAAATAAAAATTCTCTGTTTTTCTCTGGATAATTAATGTAGGAGTTAATGCAAGATTTCCTGGTGGGTTTTGATAACTTTGGGATTAGAAAAGTAGAGGACAGCATTAATTCCTGATATAATTCCTTTGGGTTTTGACCAAATTTATCCATAATTAAGTAGTGCTTGCTTCTAGGATGCATCCTCAATTTATGTTTCCATAAAGAAAAGCAAAACTAGTTTTTAGTGCTGGAACAGGCTGGAATAGGCATTTCTCATTTTATTCTCTGCCCACAGAGCTACAAGTGCTGCGATTGCTGTGAGCCGGGTATTCTAGTCTTTTTCCTGAGTTATTTCAAGAAGGTGATAGTGCTTGTGGTTTTTATTTTCCTCAACAAAGGTTTCCTGCCTTTCCCAGCAGTTGGAGTTATTCACTTGAGCCGTAGGCCACATACGACTGTTATTGCAGACTTCTGTGCTCTGTCCCATTTTTCACTACGCCTAGTTAGCAAGGAGTTAAGTCAGACATAGATTTATCAGAGGAGAAATCAAATTTTAGGTGTCTGAATACTATGAGGAGACACACATCTTTCTCTACTGAAGCCAGGAGGAGTCTAAAGTAACAGAGTTCTCACTCTTTAGGCTGGATCTGGGAATGTCACGAGCATGTAGACAGTGATCTGTGAATGGTGTTCTGGGGTCTTTGAGCTTAGGACCTGTCTGTCATCCCAGACATACCTTGCTTAACTATTGTTCAACATCCAAAGAGAAATTTAATCTAATCTCAAACTAATTAATTTCTCCTTGTTTGCTGCAGTGGCCAGAAATGACTGGCTCTACCTCCTCTCCGTATACTTCATTTTCTGAGAAATGAATTTATATCTGGTTTCCTCCAGTGAGGCTTCTGCCTCAGTATGGCTTTCAACTCCTTTTTGGGAATTCTTGCACTTTTATTTAACACCATAAGTAATTTAAAAAATGGCACTAATGTAACACTTCAGTGCCCCTGCCAGAGGAAATGGTCTTTGCAGTTTGTAAACTGAGAGGGAGAGAAAAGGAGATGTGAACCAGTCAACTTCTCTGTTCATTGATGTTCTGTATTATAAAGGATGGTTGAACTTCTGTTTGGAGATAACTTAACTTAATGGTTTCTAATAAAACACTGAAGTGTTGGCTCATCTTTAAAAAAAAAAAACCTACTTGAAATTTAAAAAAATGCAGGAGAAAACTGCTTCATCAACTATTAAACAATTGACAAGAATTATAGTCAGGTGGCTCAGATTCTGTAGCCTTAATGGATTTCTGGCAGCAACCATAAGTAATAATTACAGAAGAAAACCTCTACAGTAATTTTTTTCAGTCTGTTTAAGCACAGACTGCTATTTAAAATTTTGATAAATAAAAAGCAGAGTACATTTAATTTGGGAGTTGAAGATTACTATTCTGCAGCATTTCTGTAGTGTAGGTGGAACTAGCATGTTGCCAAATACTGATGCTCCACTGCATGCAGTCTTCAAAGCTAATTCATATCCCACACTGTTTTTGTTAGCAAATCAGTACAAGTTTATATCGGGTTTTAGATTTAACTAGTATTTGTTCTTTTAAAATAATTTTCTTGTAATGCCACAGGAATGGCATCACAGACATATCATTTATGGTTCTTTAAAACATGTCTTTGATAGTCTCAAGTGTAAAACTACAACAGCGATATTGTTTTATGAAAAAGGAATTAATGGCAAAGAATAGGGACTGGATGGAAGAAATCACGGAAACCTGCAAGTTCTTTTAAAGCTTTCTCTGAGCTGATAGCATGGTGAGTAACAGTCACTGTAGCTCTGGTAAAATGTTCCCTGACTTGATAACCTGAAGAGTAGCAGGTGCTACAACTTTGTTCTTTGACGCTGGAAGAAAAGGGTGATTATATAGTGATGCTGGAGGCTTTCAGCTACTAGGTGAGTTCAGTAGACTTGCCCGTTGAGGTAGAAGGTGATAGAGCATCATTTAAAATACGAGTTGTAACTCCACAAGCTTTGAAATGGAAATATTTATTGCACTAATGCAATGCAAAGTTCTGCATCAAGCTTCCAGAGTTTAAAATTCATGAGGAAGTGGCAATTTAGGACTTTCTTTAGAGGAGGAGCAAATGTACGGAAAGACCAGGCTGTACAAGTGCTAGCAATTTGTGATTTATCTGCCCTCCCCACATACACATATTGAATTAGTCAATGTTCTGAGTTGCTATTGGCATGAGATGAACAGAGACTCCTTTAACATTACATCAGTAGTATAATTAGGAAGGAAAATTAAAATCTTTTAAATATTACTAAAAATTGTCTTATAACACACAGTATTGTTGTTTTAAATTCTGATAGTTTTCTTGCAACTAGAATCTGGAAACGGCTGTTGCATGTATCTTAAATAGGTAGAGTTTGCAGATGTTTGATGAACCTAGTTCCCACCTCCATCCTCAAGGGTTCACAAGAACAAGGCATGAATCAGTCACAGATCCCAGACAGAATATCACTGACTATTCAAGACTGAATATTGAACTTCAGGTAAGTGGGATTTGAAGTGACAGGGATACATTTGGGAATATAAAAGGGCTTTTTTGTGGCAGGTTTTTTTCATGGCAGCTGTATGAAGCTGCTCAGAAGTGTGGAGTGTTCAAAGTAGTCCCAGCAGAGATGGATTATTGGAAAAATGCAAGTGAGGTGGGCAAAGCTGCCCGATAGATTGCAAAACCATATGATAAATTATACTGATCACATGCATATGGCCCCCATATAAGTAATGTATATTTGTGCACAGAGATTTATCCTCCCCACCACCTTTTTTTTGTAGTAAAATTCAGAGCAGTGAATTAGGAACGATACAATCAGATATAAAAGGATTTAGAACTGTTTAGGTGACTGGGCCAACAGCTGGCAAACGCGATTCACTGTGGAAAAATGTAAAATAATTAGTCTGGGAGCAAGAAACCAAAGGAAACACAGTGTGTGCTGCAATGGAACAATCATTCAGCACACTGACTAGGAAAGGATTTGAAGGTTATTGTGGAAAAATCATTGAAACCATGAGGCTTGTGCACAGCTGCAAGAAAGTAAGTTACTAGGTTGTATCAGAGGGATAAAATACAAAGTAAGAGGCGATACTGTTACAGGAGTGTTAGGCTCCATCTGGAATACTGTATATAGTATTGGTCACTGTGCCACACAAGGAAGATATTGTCTGGGAAAGAGTGCAAAAACAGTAACAAGATAAGTATTTTATGTGTAAAGATTAGGGAAGATGATCTAGTAAAATGGATACATATATCCTTTTCTCTATGCGAGATTAAAAATTAGGAGTGATTTTAAAAATGGGGAGATAGAAATGGACAACTTAGAACTGCATAGAAAGAGTGACAAGGATCTGGAATAAATTATTTCAGAAAGTGTTGGTATACAGAATATACATAAATTCTATAGACTTCGTAAAGAGAATTAAAGGGAGTGACAAACAGTGATAAATCTGTGATTGAGTTTTTAAATTTGAAGGCGGGCACATTAAGCTGTTTTCCCTTCTCTCCCCTCTTAAAGATTCGTGACTTGGATGGCCATAGTTTTCAGACTTATTACAGCTTGTAACTGGGAGGGGGGCACACAGTTTGTATCTATGAATTATGCTTCTGTGTCTACTAAGACTGTTTTTAAGTCTTTTTTTCTGTGCTTTTCTGTATGTCAAAGTCCTGCAACTAGAAGTTAAGGCTGACTGTTTAGTGTCTCTGTAATGCCATTTCAGGATAATGATGCACTTATACAGCATGCCATAGGTTTGGAAATGTGTTTTAGAGTGTCTGCTGTTTTGTCAACCTTGGTTCTTCCATTAAAAAAAATTGGGGGTGAGAAAGCCAAGCGTATTAAAGAATATGGCATTCAGATTTTATGTAAGTGGTAAAATTATAGTTAAGATGAGAAAATATGCTAAAACAATTAAACTATTTTAAGTAATAGAACTCCCTTTTTTTCAGGATTCAGCACTTGGCTGGGATGCTTAGCTCTTCTTTTTTTTTCTTTTTCTTTTTTCTTTTTCCTTAATGCCTAGCTAGCTGTTGCAGAAGCAGTAAGACACCGTGTGAATAATATAAGGGATAACTCCATAGACTTCAGTTCAATGGAGAAAATTGTTCCACAGATTTGAACTTAGCTATCTGCATCTTTGGATCTGAACCAAACGCAGTGGGTCAGTGGATTGATGTTTGAGAAAGCAACTTGTCAAACTTGGTGTAAATTGTTAACTCCTCCTGGGAACCTTTTCCATTTTGATACTCTACTTTGAAAATTTTGGAGTTATTTGGTCCCACCTGCTTCTCTGTTGTCACACAGCTGCAGCAATGAGGACAGTTCTTTGTGACGTTGTCATCTGTATCATAAGCAAGGTGTCACTTTTGCAGTAAAAAGCTGATTTTGACTTTCCCGTAAGCTGAGTCGTTTGCTTCCCAGTGTTGTTCCTCTGCCATGTTAGAAATCTGCTTTTAGTCATCTGACCGGGAACTGTCAGCAGATTAGTTTGTCGATGGGAAAAACTTGGTGTTGCATATTAAGACAGTCTCAGCAACCAGATCATATTTACAGTAGCTTCATGTATACAAATGTTTGATTTTTATTAACTTTATCCTCAATCATATAAACCAAATTCCTATTATATTTTTTTCCTCTCATTTTTTAAACTAGCAACTTTTACAATATGGATTTTTAAATACAGGTAGAATCACTTTAAAGCAGGTCATTAAAAACTTTGTGACTTGCCAGAAGCGAAGTCAAGCCAGTGGTACCTTTTTTAATTATTCAGTATCTTTAATGGTATGTAATGATGGGACAGCAAGTCAAGCATAGTCTGAGAGGGAACCGTCTGCAACATCTCCTGCAGGAGGCTCCACAAAAAGAGAAAACTGACTTTATTTGAATAAAAGCTAGAAACTTAAACAGAGAAAATTCAAGCAACTAGGGGAGACAAAACAAAGATATTTGTACACAGATCTCTTCTGTCTTCTGGGTCCTTGCAGATGGGTCCTTGCTTTCAGCAAGCTTGATGACCAAGAGGCAGCAAGCTCTGCCTCTTCCCTGCTTAGTCCTGAGGAAGGTCTATTCAAATGGACATATCCATGCTGTTTTGCACTACTCTAACTACACTTTAAAACTTCTCTGGCCAACAAGAATTTCCTACATGAAGACTTGAGCCCTTCTGGGGATGTGTTATTCTGTTCATGCCATTGCAAGCACAGTGCTGAATTAGAACTGCTTCTTTAGATGAAGTTCCCCTGGTGAGCACGTCCTGGTACCCCAGAGTGTAGTCAAAGCCTTGCAGAAGTTTACTGTAAACTGGTACTGTGTGAGAGATTCATATTACTTTACTTATCTGCATTTACATACCTTTAGATACCTAACTGAGGAACTTGGTCTTTAAGTCACTCTGGAGTCAGTGGGAAGCAGCAGTCTCCTGCTGAGGATCTCTGCAGCTTAGATACCAAAAATGTATTCTGTTATTAACACCCCTCCCAATTAGTGGTTGAATTCAGGAACAAATCTAAATCAAAGATATCTTTTAAAATGTTAATCTTGATTAATTAAATACAAGAAAACCTGTTTTTCAACCACACTGCTTTTGACCCATTTTTGAAAGCAACATCACTTCAGATTGTTTCCAAGAGCTAGAGAAGAGTGGCATATATAATCATTAGACTCAGGTCTGAAGAGCTTCAGATGTTGCTTTAAAAATGGTTTGGCAATCATAAAACTGCTCTAGCTGGATCAATGAAATCAATGAAGTGTGAGAAAATAGATCAGTTTTGAGTAAAACCATGTATAGTTTAATTTGAAATGTGCAGCTGCAGTTTTGCAGAAAACAAAATATATGGCAAGCACAATGCTTTTATTCAGCTTAAAGTTCAAGCATTTTTTTCCAGCTATCAATTTACAGCTTAAGATAATGGATTTTGGCAGTGTGCAGAGCTATTAAGTAATGTTTATTAAAATGGATAAGAAAGGACTTAAGAGGTGGCCTGTAAAAGAGAATTTTTAAAGGACTGGTTAGTGGAATAAAGAAATAGCATTTTCTCCTGGAAGTAAAGCTTTATGTCCCTGGATAGGTCATTAATGAAAAAGATTGTGGTGATATCATCTTATTATTTAGTACAGTTTGTGAAGTGATATGGAAACTGTACTTATGGAGGTTTTTTCACCTCTACTGTGAGGCTGAAAAACTTATGTGTGTTAAACATCTATCCTGGAGAGAGAAATAATCAACTATATTTAAGTTTGCCTCAGTCACAAAACTAGCATATAATTTGACATAAACTTGACATTCCCAGGGTCTATTATCCATTGTGCAATTCTTCACAATAGGCAGTAGATGTGTGAAACTCCATGCCAAAAGCCATTAAAGTCACTAAAGGTTTGCAGGGACTCAAGGAGATATTGGGTAAGTGCCAGAAAGTGATATAACCAAGGGTTGTTAAATACATAGAAACCACATCCAGCTCAGGATGTCCCTGAGCTCAAAATAGATTAATGCTGAGAGAATATTTTTATTCCTTCCTAAGCATTTGCTTATGGCCAATGCTTGAATTGATGCAGACCCACTGCTATTAGATTTTAAGTAAAACATCTGACTTATTCAGCTGCTCTAGCCTTGCAGCCACAGACCATAAGGAAGGAGAAAGGATGTTGGATGACGTAGACCTTTGGTCTGATGCAGCGCAGTCATTCATCCATTCTTCTGAGACCATCTCTGACCAAATTCAGGGAGACATTTAAATGTTTTCTAAATACTTTCAAGATAGGGCTAGTTGTATGCGTGAGTTCAGCTCTGAGCATGAGCTTAAGTCCTACTGTATATGCATGCATTTGTTTTTCTGAATAGAAGTGCTTTTGAAATCTGTGTATCTGCTAACAGGTCACAAAACTGAAATATCCTGACTGGCAAGTCAAGGCTATGGAGCACTACAGAGCCTTGGCTGAAGGGGTGCTAACTTTCTGCAGTTAGAAGCAGGGTATCTGTGTAACTACTTTAAATTAATATTTTATAATAGAATAAGCTTTAATGTCATATATATCCTCCAAAGATTTCCGCATTAAAAAAATCTAAATATTACTGAGTTTACCAACTGATATTTATTTGGACTGACTAATATTTTCACCCTAATTTTCATGAGCAATAAAATCTTAAAACATGATGACACCCAAGCTAGCTATGGAGTTCATGCAACCCAGTATGTCTGTTTGCAGTCAGGGGTACCCTGGGACCCCTGTTCTTCCTTCCAGATCTTCCCCAGAGGTCACCTGCCTAAATGCAGGTGCTGGCAAGGAGAGTTTGAGCTTGACTGAGACCATGCTCCAGATGCAGACCTAAGCAATGTGCGTTTCTCTTTCATTGTCATTCAAAATGAACAAGGTGTTTCCTAAGCACAGTGAGAGCAACGCTGTAACTAGTTTTTACCCATCTCACTACTGGCTTCAGTGCTAATTTTTTTTCCCTCTGGAACTGTTTTCAAGTTTGGTGGTTGCAGAATAAATAGCATCTCCCTATTCTTGACAAATACGGGGCACCTGTCATCTTCTGATATCAAGAAGCAGGAGTCTTAGATGGGCAGAGAATGGGGCGGTGGCAGGGACATGACATGACTAGGTATATCATCCTCTTTTTCCTTTCTTCCTCTATTCAGTTGCCTGGCAAATGTGGCAGATTTAAAAGAATGAGCATCTCTGACAGTTGGTCTCAAGAGCCTAGTGTTTAATGATATTTGCCTCAAGTTTCTCTGCAGACTGAGACTATATTTATTGAAGATCTTAATGGAGGAACATTTGGCTTCCTATTCTAAATCTTAAAAAGCTGAATCTGTTATGCAATGTGAAATTGAGCACCAGTTAGCCATATTTCCCTTCTGTTTTTTCTTTCCAGTAAGGTAGATGGTTGGGAAAACATGGAAAAGAATGGCGCAGAGAAATAAACTTACTTGAAGTGAGTTACATTGTAAAACCTTTAGCTAAGCTGTTCTGTCTGTCCAAAATTAATTCCTCTCTTAGTAATAAGCCAATTAATAAAGGCCAGAGTTGGATTTGAAGAACTGTTTGGCGATGTTGCTAATAACATATTGATTGCATTGTCACATTTTAGTACTGTAAAAAAGAAATGGCATTATTATCTCAGATGCTATAGATAAATGCATAATATCCCTATTTTTAAATAAGCCAATTCTGCATTTTTACGGTTGCTCCAGCTAGCCTGGTCTTTGCTCTTAACCTGTTCTGGGCTCTTTCTCTGTCTGTCATCCTGAAATTTTGTGGCAAATGGTGAATTAGCACGTGAAAGTCATTCTCTCTGAAAAGATATTGTAGAGAATTTCAGCAGTGTCTTCAATTAGAAAATCAGTTTAGCATGGTAAACATTCTGTCTTCATTGGTTGTGTGAGTTATTTCCAGCGTAAGTTGTATAAGACTTTAACAAATCAGTGGAAGATTCAGTATGTTCTTTTACTTAATGCATGTTGGAATAGGTGTCCAGCTACAGATCCAGAATGATCTGGTTTTCAAGGATGATGGCAAGTACTAGCTAGGAATCAAGTCATCAATTTGTACTTTGAAATTGTGAAATTATAGTGCTGGCTAGTGAATCTTCTCAAGCAGAGCAGGGGAAAACTAACTTGCATTATTTTTAGTTACTACTGTAAACATTTGCAAATAAGCAGTCTGTTTTTGAAAAATGTAGGGATGCCTGAGGTCTTAGGATGTCTCAGAAATTGCTTTTTATTAAAAGAGGTTGGACTCTAGCATTAGAGCTGGAATATAGCATTAATTTGACTCAGTCTGAGTTTTACACAATTTTGTCCCTTTTGAATTAAATGCTGTAGTCAAAAAATTTCACAAAACAAGTCTGAGAGAAAGATAATCTCAAAAACTGAAGAGGAGGAGAAGAGAGAATTGCATCAGGTGGAGTTCTGGACCTCCCAAAGAAATGTGATGTTTGTGCTAATAGTCTGCTTCCAAGAATATGGCAGCTTTGATAAATGAAGGAACACTGATAACCACCGAGGTCTTGAAAAAGAAAATCAGCAGATGCTTGATGACCTGCTTAAATGGTACTACATCCTCTACAAAAGCCGTTTAAGGTGCAGCCAGGATGACTGAAAACAACTTTATCTCCGGTACAGAGGAATGTAGCACAGAAAAATGAATGACCTACCAGGTACAGGTTTTTGCTAGATTCAGATGCTGCAGAGAAGAAAATTGTAGTGCTGCATTGTGACCTTGCGGTCTCGCTGAAGGTGCAGCAGTGATGGGCTTTGAAGGGAGGATTGAGAAAACATACTTGAACTTTCATTATAGAAGGAAAGTTCAGAATTAGAGGATGGAATTTATAAACACTAGTAAAAAATGAAGGGTCGTTACAACTCTGCTGTAATCAGGAATACGCTGGTTTTACACTCTGCAATGGCTCCAAATAAAATAAATATTTGTCTGTGTTACCTTATTCACAGTGTTTCATACTGAATTAATTTCAACTTTCAGGATAACTGTTACTGAAATGACTGAATGTGAAAGGGATTGTTTAAATTTCTCTGATATAAATCTCGTGTCCTGGACAATCATCTCCTTGATGTCCCGTTTAGAGGTAGTAAGACATTTTCTCTTTGCAATTGAAGTGTATGTATAAATTAATGAATGCAAGCTTCTGTTACCTGCTGTTGGTGCCCGTAACTCTTTCTCATCTCTTGTTTTCTGTGATTTTTCTGTTAGAGGCTGTCAAAAACTGATTTTAAAAGTTCTGATCTGCACAGCAATCTGCTGGAACTTTTAATTGTCACTCATTACATTTAATTGTCATATCATTCTTACCAATTTTGAGTATGATGCATTTTACAGTCTATTGAAAACTTAAAATACTACACAAATCTTTGAGTAAATAATGCGTGCTTCGTTCAAAGTAAATATGTCAATTTGAATAAGCAGAATTCTAGATTTCTGAATTTTTGTTTGGAGTATTTTGAGTTTATTGTGAATGTTCTCATTGTGGAAAAGGATGATGTTTAAAATGTTCAGTTAGAAAATGGGAATATCGGAATTTAGATAAAACTTCTACTGTGGTTTCTGTTTTTCTGGACAATGAGTGGCACAGCAGAACTGTGCATCATACGGGTTTCTTAGCTGTCTCTCTTCATCCAGTCTTTCCATGTGTAATCTCTGTGTCAAATGAAAATGCTTTAGAAGAAAAATTCTGCATAGGTAGAAAGTTTAAAAAAATAAACAGGACTAGGAAAAATATGTCTGGTCATTGGTAAATCTAGTGTGTTTTAAGACATGCAAGTTTTACACATAACGTTGTCACAAGATCATTGACTCCTACGGAAAACAAATCATTTGTTTAGAAGTGAAGTCAGCAGCTTTATGGAGAAATAAATATAATTTTACAACTTAATTACAATATAAACATTTCTTGTGGTTGCAATGACTTTGTTGTTATTGTTGTATTAATCTTACAGGACATACGGATGTTTGTTTCGGGTCCCTCCTGGGACCTGCTAAATCCTCTGAGCATAACTGGCCCCTCTTCTAAAGAGCTTAACTTTGTTAGCCATTTTTCATCTATGTGACTAAACCTTTAATAAATTAAAAAAAAAAAAAAAAAGAAAGAAAGGAAAGCTTTAAAGAGATTCTGGTTTCTTTCTTTTACATGTTGTTATTGTCTGATTAATTTATCTCCGTGGAAGTTTTATCTAATAGTGTTAGTTCACTGTATTTAAAAGTGAAGAATTTCACACTTCCCAGATGCTGTTGAATGCTTTGGGAGGTTTGATGGTGATAGTCTTTTTCTGTGGCAACCTAATCAGTTAACTCCCCATCACTTATGGCACCTTTTTAAGTACCAGGCTCTCTGAGAACTGAGAAAACATCTTGGTGTAACATAGGTAATAATGGGGTTTAAAATCTGATAGACTTTTTGTAGAGTAAAGAGTGTATTGTGACAGATTCAGCTAAGTATTTATTTTTTCAGTTTGGTTGCTTATGCAGAACCTGGAGCATATCTGGCTTTTTTTTTTTTTCCCCTCTCGTTTTTTTTTTCCTTTTTTTTGTGTTTTTTTTTTTCTTTTTGCCATTTGCATGTGTCTTTGACTTGGAAAATTGTGTTATAAAAGGGTGAGCAGTAATGTGATTACCTTTGTAATGTTCACATTATCACTGAAGGGAATTCTTATTCTTTCTGAACACAGTTTTCCTGTCTTTCCAGCAATCTGTCACATCTAGGATTCTTATATATTTGTTCTTAAGGGAGTAATATTTTTGAGTATTGCCTACTATTTGGGCTCTTCTTTATTTTAAACAGTGAATTTTTTAAATTTTTTTTATTTCAGAATATTTATAGCAAGCACTTGTGTAGTTGCATGCCGTCTTCTCTTCTGTTGTGTTTTGGTTTGGGGTGTTTTTTTATTAAAAAAAAAAGAAAACCACAACAAACCACAAACTGTAAAATTCCTAATTCTTTTACTAGTAAATGTTTTTATGTAGCTTTGCTGTGTAAAGCCATCATACCAGTGTACAACTGGTATGATGTACAGTGACCTGTGATACTGTTAAATATACGTGTGGATTAAAACAAGAGCCTTAAAGCACCACCTTGTAGATCTTGTGACCAAGGAGATCTCTCTTTCCATGAAGAATAAATTCAGGGCTCCTGTCTCAGTTGAGCACCAGCCAGCAGAACTTTCTTCCAAGATTCACCACATTTTTTAACTATCTGAGTTTTCTTTATGTCAAAGCCTTCAAAAAGGGACACTGAAGTTTGGAGACATTCATAACAACTCCAAGTTTCTTTTAAAGTATTTGCAGGCTGACTAAATAGAAGCACTCATTTACAGAGACCGATGACAGCTAGCATATATGATGCTCGCATATTTAACATTGTCATCTTTTTTTTCATTCTCTGATAGTATAATATAAGCATTTTTAAGCCTTATGTAGGCGTCCTGTTTGGTTTGGTTTGAGTTGTATTTACTCTTCTATACAGAAACATAGTTCTTAGTCCAGAAAGATGAAATCACAGGATATTTCTGCTTTGGGGGTTCTTGTCCTTGGTAGAGAAGTAGTTGTAAGTCCATAGGTTCTGCCGCTGCATGGTTGGTTTTCATCAGTGCTGTGTTAGCCTGGTCAGCAACTGCAACACAGGGTGTATTTCTTGTAATGCAGTCCCAGTGTTGTGATGAAAATTCCCTGGCAGGGCAAGTCCAAAGTACCTAGGTTAAAAATTAACAGGATTTGCATTTTAATGCGTAATTATATTTGGCATGCAGCGTGTTTCAGTGACTGATACAGGAATCTAAGGCTGTTCTACATCTATTTTTATGGAAGGCACCGTGTATTCAGCCACTGTTTAAAACATTTTGGATGTGCAAACATGTTAACAATAGCGCTTAAACAAGATTGGTATTCTGAAACGTGTTTCAAAAACATGCAAGCGACAGCCTTCTCCGATGACAGGGAGGCAGTTTCTTTCACAGTGTTTCCCTTGAAGCACATATATTGTCTGTAAAATACCATGCCGGTGTAATGCCTTTTCAGGAATGCTTTTGGCACGTTGTTGCAAACGTAGGGTGTACAGAACTATTGGAAGGGTATGTAACCATTGACAGGGCACTTTGAAGTTGTTTTAAAAAGCTTATAAGACCAACTCTGATACATTTCTGGTATTCTTTTTTTTTTTTTTTTTTTAATTGAGCTTTTCTCCTCCCATTATCACTGAACTCCCTACTATCTTGATTCCCATTCCATTGTATTTACCACTTCTTGCTCAGCCCTGACACAGGTTATGGTAGCCGCCATCTTTCTAGTCTCTTTTATTCATACATGGACATGGATATATTTAAATCTGCGCAACCATTAAATGCTAACACAATACATCTGTTTAATTACAAAAAAAAAAGTCTTGAAAATTTAACCACTTTGGGTTTTTATTGTTTAACTCTTGACTGTCTTCTTACATACTGCTACATCAAATCTAGGTCCCTTATCCTCAGCTTTTCATCTCTTTAATTTTCTTTGGAACTTGTACTGCTTATTTTAATTATTGGAAAGTAATTTTCCCTTCTTGTCATCTTTTCCCAGTCTTGGTTTTGGACATGCATTCTCTTAGGTCCTTGTGCTTAGGTCGGTCTACTACATCTACCATTAAACAGTTTATTTTCTCCTTTAAATTCTTACTTATAAGCAATGAGTCAAGAATTCATTTGTCTTCTGGTTCAGAACAAAAACTGGTCTAGCATTCAACTACCTACTATTAAAGCCGTTAACTTTCTTCCTGTCTGTACAGTTGTTACAGGACCAAGCACTATGACAGTAAAAAGCTTTTAAAGCCATAAAGCATCAGGTAAATATATAGCACCGTGCAGTTGGCATGAGTTGGACTGCAAAAATTCCCACAGTTTGAAGTTGTACTTCTCAAACTCAGACATATATAGTCCCATTTTGAAGGGCCTGCAGTTAAACTGAACTGCTATGTAATAAATGGATTATCTCTTGACGTAGTTCAGAACAGATCAAGTAGACCTACTATCTGAGTTACCCAAACAAAGCGAGAAGCTATTTGAAAAGGGCATATGGTTTCCTTCTACAGCACAAGTACATATAAGAAGTAAACTCCTATTAACTTGAAAAGTCCTGAAGATCTGCAAGCCCAGGGTAAGCAAAAAGTTCAGATGGCTTAGAGCATCTCCCAGCTCCTCCTGAGAAGATGTGCCAAGAGGCACTCCGTACATCATTTGAATTGAGAAGGGGGAGGAAAAAATAAAGATATTATGGCATTTTAGAGGCAAATAGTTAAGCTCCATGTATTGATTACACATTTGCACATAGCATCTTTCACAAATACCTAGCTCTTCTTACCTTTAAAGATAAATGTATTCGTGTCTTCACATTTTAACTGCACTTTAATGTGCAGTGACTGACTGAAAAAGATCAGTGTGAAGTAGGTACAACACATTTTTCACTTAAATCCACTGACTGTCAAATACAATAGCAGTGTGATGAGCTTTCCGAGAAAGCTGTATGAACGTTTCCTGGGCGTGTTGCCTTTGAGGTGTCTGTGGTCCACCCGCCACTCTGTATGTATTTAGTACTTCTGTACCAGAGTGTTCGAGCGGTGTGTCAGCCTCGGTGGGGGAATGTGTAAGCTGGGCGGTGTGATAACTTGCAAGTTGAGGTGTAAATGTATGGTTTGTTAAATGAACTGGTTCTCTGGCTTGTTAGAGCTTGGGCACCTTATCTGTCTTCGTTATATTCTGTTAGTGGAAATGTGTTAGTTTCCGACTTCTTTTTAAGTTTATGTTTAAAAATGAGCTCAGCTAAGGCTGCAATTTCCCTAATTGAATAGTGAAATTAAAAAAAACTTATAAACTGAAACTGTTTTCTGTATTATCCTTATATTTGGGTTAATTCTCTATTTGGTATGGGTTCTAGTAACAGTGGAAGACCTGTTCTGTGTGCACCAGTTTAGTCTGAACTCAGTGAAATATAGAGTGGGAGAGAAAAATTAAAACCAAAAATGCCAGGGGTTTAGATGCATATAAACTGTTCAGCTGCTGCTTCAAATGTAACCGTCACTAATTAGTACTAGCACAGCAGAATTGTCTAAGCAGCTATTTGAAAGAAAGAAGGGGAGTGGCACCTGTTAGTGCATAGAAAGGGCTTCATCTAATTTTGGAGTATTTGTATTCAGCAGTGTAACCTCAGTATTTGTATTCAGCAGGGGAGTGTATTCATTCAGAGTAACCAGACATAAGGCTATTGCATTCTCATTCTCCGCTTGTCCTTCTTTTAGCAGTCTGCTCTCTGTCTCAGAAGTAGCTCCTGAGGAGGTATTTTAATCTTTTGTCCATTTCATATTTAGGGATTTCAAGACTGTTAGAGCTTTTAGGAACATAGTTGTTTGTTTAGTTTCACATTGCTAAACAGTCATTCAAATACTTAGAACTTATTTCCAAACAGAAATCTGTACTTTTTTTTCCTCTTCTTTCCTGGCTTACTTTATGTCCGGGCTTGCAGTTTGATCTGCAAGGTCAAAAAATAAAACGTTGAAAAAAGTTACACAGATCAATTCGCTTCATAAGTATGTTTTGCTTCTGATCTTATTCTGATCAAGCTGAAGCTTGATGTTGGTTTTGGTAACTGATGCGTTTGATTGAGACTCTGCATAATACATGGCTCATGTTCAAACTACTTTTGCATATACTTATAGAAGCTTTCTTAAATATTACAATCTTGAGCTTTCTGTAAGTCACATATTTCTATCGAATGGATTTCTTGTCAGAACCCTTTTTCATCTAGAAATTATTGCATCGTATGAAACTTTCAAACCTTGAGCTCCAAGCATTATCCTCTGTGCATTCAGCTTGCATGCTGGGTATGTTAACATGTGCAGCAGGGTTTGAGGTTAAGTTACATTTTCTGTTATTTTGATCATTTCAGATTACATTGAGTTGAAATTGAGATACGATAATGACACAAGTTAACTGCAAAGTTTTCATCAGCCGTACAGAAATTTGATACAAAGTTGCTAAATCCATCTGTAGATCTAGTGTGAATTAATGGATGCAAACCTAAGGCTCCCAGAGAGCCTGCTGGCACCAACTGGATTTTAATTACATCCCACACATTGGTTTAGTTATCCTTATAGCAGGTAAAATGAGTGATGCAAATTCACCCTTCCAGATCAGGGAAGGGAAAAAAAGCATACATCCTCTTTTTGGAGGAGGGAAAAAAAAGTTGTATAGCTTAATCTTTTTTTTTTTTTTCAAGGGAAAGGGAAAGTGGAAGAAGGTGCATAGATAATGGAGGAAAGAAAGGCAGTGAAAGGATACAAAGAGGCAAAATAAGTAAATTATATGGAGAGGAGTAGAGTGAAGAAAGAAAAATTATGTTGGGAAAAATTAACTGGAAAATGTAGACTATTTTATAAGCCGAAAAAATTAAGATGGAAAACATAAAAGGTGCAGGCACATCAAACCACCAAATTCTGTGCAAAGGGAGAAAAAGTAAAATGAAAGAAAGTGGAAGACATAATTTTAAGTTTAAAGGACAGATAGATAAGTGTATATGCTTATTTTAAGTCATTTCTGACTCATAATCAGCTGCAAATATTTGAGTTTGTACACAAGTACTTACATTTTGAATGGATGCAGAATTTGTTTAGCGGTGTTACCAAAATCACATCACAGTGATCAGCAGTGTTACAAAAATCACAGGTAAGGGTTATCAAGGTTTTATTTATGTAACCTTTCAATTTTATTTAATGTATTTTTTAAAAAAAATAGTTCAAAGATACAGTAAATACAAGGTTTTGACTTGACTTAAGCTTGCTATTTTTCGTACCAAAAAAATCAAAGCCAAAAATTGAACACCATGAATTCTTTACTGGCATCCTAAATTAAGAGACTGATAAACAGATTCATTACATCAATCTGAAAATTAATTGTAAGAAGTAATGTTGTTGCCCTTAGGCATTTCTCAGTGCAGGAAGCCAAGAAGGAAACCATAGTCTTTGGTAATGCTTACAGACGCCAGTAGCTGGTCAGCTGCTGATCCCTTGCCATGTTGACTGCAGAGAAAAACACTTGCATCCTTCTAGAGCCCTTTTTATGTCATTCAATTCTAATTTACCATCAACTGTCATAGCTTTACCATGGACAAGCTCAAATCGGTGTTGGAGGCTTGACATAAAACCACAAAGGCAACTAAATTCCAAGTTGAAGCTGAAACTTCATTCTTAATTCACTCGGTTGTGCGGGGGGTGCTGTGGAGCATGTGGGAACACCCAGTGTTTGAAGCCCCGGCTGTACCCACACACAATAGAACGAGTTAAGGATGGAATTTCAGCCCGAGCCTTAAGGTTAATGCAGCATAGCTCTTTCTGGTTTGATTTCTTCTTATATGACACTGTTAAAGACAAAAATAAGCCCAAGTCATTCTCAGAGTCATTTTAAATTATGCTTACAAGAATCTTGTGCAAGCAATAGTAATAGATTCTTCTCACCCATTGCTTCTTAGTAAATTTGAATTTTTGTATCCTGCTTGCTTTGAGTTTGCACTGTTGGAAACTGCTGAGGTGTTAGATTACAGATACCTTAATATCTGAAGTCCAGCCTTAAATACATAATTGTTTCCTACAGTGTACCTGTCTTTACTTGAAACTTATTTTGTGGAATAGAATTAAAGAGGAAAACTCTGCTTTTTGCCCTGTACGTGCATTTTTATGAGCAAAATGAGCTTTGACAGTGTCGTTAGAAACGTCAGGAATGTCAAATGTTTTTTATCTGAAGAACTCCTTGGATGACTCAGGAAAAAGTACTTGGAAATTAGTCAGGACTTGACTGACGTGGGAAGGATACTGAATTGTTGAGAGCAAGCTTGCTCCCCTATGCATGCTTTAGATTGGTACTTTAAAAGAAGATCAAACTTAATTTTAAGTGATTGAATCAGGCTTTTCTTCAGAACATAATTTTTATTTAATCTTTGGTTAGGCGTTTGGAATAGTGATTAGAATAGTTATTCAGTCATTTATCCCTTCTCAGAGCAAATGAGAGTTATGCTTCTAATCTTTTTTTCAAAAATCCATAGCACTCTAATTCTTCCCATGTATTTCCATCCTTTACCAACTGTCTTCGGTGGGTCCGACATCCCTGCTTGCTGAAGACATGCAGAGATACGTATTGGTGAAGAGAACAACGGTGAAGGAGCGGGATACAGGTTTTAAAAGAGCATGTAAGCTACTGCTGTAGACTTGTCTATATTTTACATTTAGCCATATGACATGGCCTGTACCTGCTTCAGGATGCCCGTCTCCCCTTTTCTGAGACAGTAGATCTGCTTTTGCTCAGGGTTAGGGGCTGTCCTAAACCATAGTTTCAGGAATAACTTGATCACTGGCAATAGTAGTCCAGAAACAGCAAACAATTTGGTGGAAAGAAGTGATATAGTTAAAGCAAGTTACGCTCCAGAACACCTTCTGAAATTATTATTTTGATTTGGAGAATAATCATAGTAAAGTGTTATGCTCATATTTTTTATTTAGGTTATGAGAGTGGTTTTGTGTGGTGAAATGGAGAACTGAGGCAGTATGAGGGTTGTAGTTGGCAGTGTGGCTAACAAAAGTGTGATGACCAAAATATGAGAAAGATGTCTCTCAAAGCTTAATTAAATGCTGGCAGTATGTTTAAGGAAGAAATTAAGAAGAGTAAGAATAAGATCATCAGTACTGATCTTTAAAGGGCAAACATCCAGCTACATTCAATTTAATTAAAATTGCAGAAATAATTGTATTGAATATTTTTGTCAAATTATAAATTATATGGCTTACACCTGAAGTCATCACTTTTTCGATGTCGTTACAACTTGATTGTGAATTTCTAGTCTCTGATGCCAAATGTAGCAGGTTCAAGTCCTTAATTGATATTAAACCAATTTGAACGGTATTATTGTTGGTTTTGGAAAACATTGTGAGAAAGGTGGCAATTGAAGGGGCTTATGTCATCATGATGTGCTATTTGAGTATGTGGCCACTGATGCTACCTGCCTTCACTCTGGACGGTAAAAATCTCTATATTCCTTATACACTTTCTATTCTGGCTGAAGTGTGTAACACCCCTGCTGCCACTTCTTCTCCTCTGAGCTTCCACCCTCTGGTACATGTGCCTGGATTTTCAGTCTCTCATTTTACAAAATTGTGCAAACGTGTTTGGTGGGAAGGAAGGTCAGCTTTTTTTGTGGTGCTCTATCCCTCCCTGCATCTTCTGAACTGTCTGTCCAGACAGCTAAAAAAAGTCCCTATAATTGCACTCCAGAACTGCCATTCTTGCCACTTGTTATAGAGGGGGCCTGGATTAACCACATTTAATGGAGATGCTGGTGGTGTAGCTGTATGAATCTCCAGTGGAGAGCCCAGCTCAGTCATCTTGATAACTTCCGTGTAGGCACTGGCAGGTTGCTATTAGGTCCCCCTGAAGCTTTCTCTTCTCCGGGTTGAAAAAGCCCAGTTCCCTCAGCTTCCAGATGTTCTGTAGTAAAAAGGATCTTAATAAAAACTTTCAGATTTTTTTTTTCCTTAGGTTTTGTGCAGATTACAGAGCCACTTGGGGAAATTTCAGTCTTTACTCTCATAACCATTGAGGGGGGTAAAACTTATTCAGCATTTCTGAAATATTTTGATAGGCTTTTTATTTGTCTGTACGTGTTTCTCTCCCAGACCTTCACTGAGGTCTGCCTTGTGCTCCTCCATAAGTTAAAGTGCAAAATAATGGGGTATGAGATAATTGCAAACATTTTGCTTTCATGTTATACTTCTGCACTCCTGAATGTTGCACAGTCTTTTTTTTTTTTTTCCTTTAACATTAACATACTTGGGAGTATGCTGTAGAGGCTGGGGGGGGAACAAAGCCAAACAAAAGGGGGGGAGGAGAAAAAAAAAAAAAAAAAGGTTAGATATTGTTTATCCTGTCACTGCAGCCAATATTTTGGAATCAAAATTATTTGGGAAAACAAGTTAGGCATACATGAAGACCATGACATTAACATACTTGGGAGTATGCTGTAGAGGCTGTCACAGTAACCATGCTAAAACATGGGGGGAAAGCAGAATTAAAGATACCTGTCATAGTAAAGATGGCAGGTCAGCTTTGTAGCTGGTGTAAGTTGTTTTTACTGCCATTGGAGTGCCATGAATTTTCAGTCTGAGGGCCACACGCTGTTCAGAAGTAGTAAGCAGTTACACATGAGAAGCTGAGCTCTAGCCTAGCTCGTGCTGAGCTCATGCTGGTGTCCAGAGGGGTCAGAGTGCTTTTAGCAGACACTGAGCTTCTCATACAGTGGCAGGACATCAGGAATTTTGCAAAAGCTTTAAAAACAAAGTAGGAGATGGCACAGCTGATGCATTTCATCCTGTAAAGTTTACTTATCTCATTTGTGCTAGTATTTGAAGCTGACTTTTGTAAGAAATGACCCTTGTTCCCAAGGCTGTTTTGCAAATCAGGGATGCTAGTTTCATGAAAAGAAAGGGGCTTGATGAATCTGTAGTCACACATTATTATAATGCTGATGGGTACACGTTCTCTTCCAAATACAAGGCACACTTCAGTTAATGTGTGAACTTATACCTATCTATTTCAGTTAAAATTGTGGATTGCTGAAATTCAGTGCTTTGATATCAGTAACAAGTTTAGCTTTAGACAGAATTCAGACAAATACTGCAAGACTTACGAAACTTGAAAATCCAGTTGGTTTGAAGACGTTGTAGGATTAGCTCTTTACTTCTTGTCTAAACTTTTTTATTTTGTATTTGTGCAGAAAGATTGCTTTTCATTCCATAATTTTAGTTAAAGGACAACTGTGAAGCAATTTTCCATTTTTTTTTTTTTTTAATTTTTCTTTATGGCAAAAATTGCTCATGTTATTATAAGAAGGAGGTGATTTTAATAACAATGCTGCATGTTAATACCCAGCAACTATGAACTATTCATTTGATATCTGCATCCTTTGTTGAATCTTGTTAACTAAGCAATTACAGAATCACTTGTCCCCCAAAGTTTTAAAAAGAATAAGCTAACGTTCTCATTAGATTAGATTTATTTTTAAACAGTGTCTTCCAGAATGTACAGATCTGAATCATAGAACAGCAGCAGTGCAGCTTGTGTTGTAGGCCGTGATGAAGCTCCATACTATGTAAGAAGCTTAAAGCAGTGATATTGATACGAAATGGTCATATCTAAAACAAAGCAAACCTTGCCTTGAGATACTTAGAAGTAGCCCTCATTCTCCTTGCATATCAGAATTCGGGCAAAAATTGCTCATGTTATTATAAGAAGGAGGTGATTTTAATAACAATGCTGCATGTTAATACCCAGCAACTATGAACTATTCATTTGATATCTGCATCCTTTGTTGAATCTTGTTAACTAAGCAATTACAGAATCACTTGTCCCCCAAAGTTTTAAAAAGAATAAGCTAACGTTCTCATTAGATTAGATTTATTTTTAAACAGTGTCTTCCAGAATGTACAGATCTGAATCATAGAACAGCAGCAGTGCAGCTTGTGTTGTAGGCCGTGATGAAGCTCCATACTATGTAAGAAGCTTAAAGCAGTGATATTGATACGAAATGGTCATATCTAAAACAAAGCAAACCTTGCCTTGAGATACTTAGAAGTAGCCCTCATTCTCCTTGCATATCAGAATGACTGTTTTAATTCTAAATTACGAGTATTTTGGTTTTTTTCTTGTTGGTCCCCTCACCTTCATTGAAACCTGAGGTTTGAGGGAAGCAAACACACTACAAGGGGAAACTAAAATTGACTATAACAAGGTGCTTGTATCATTCAGTGAAGTATTCTAACAAGTGCTTAATGCTAACACAAAGGTGCACGGCGTGGGATTAAATGGCAAGTTGCAGCCTTCTATTTAGAACTATAGTTAAGTATAATATAATATATTATGATAATAATTGTATCCAGGCTATGGCTATAGGTTTGCCAGTTGTACCCCTTGTCTTGAGATCCCCAAATTGTATGAACATATGGTCCCCATATCCAGTTAGGGACCATGGTGGGTAGAGAAAAAGGAAACATAATGAGACAAAGTTGAAATGCTCCATCCTCCTCTCTGATGTCTCATTGTCCACTGACCTGTTCTTTCACACTTCCTTAGTGTGAAATAACTATTGATTAGTTATTGGCCACAGCTTGAGTTCCACCCTCCTGTTCCTAGAGTGCTTCACTTCGAAGGAGTTGGTCATTACTCTCAGGGTAGTGGGTCCCATTATTTGGAGCTACCTGTATCAATATCAGTCCTCCATCTCTTTCCTCTACTTCGTAAGCCTGACACCAAACCTAATGTTTTTTATTTTAACTTCAGAGCCCTGTCTGAGAGCTAGAAGCTATCGTCCCAAAACTGCTTATATGTTCATCATATCAGCTAGCTCCCCTGCTGTCTTTGCCACTTCATACCAAAGTCCTGGCATGTTGTCAGCTGGGTGGAGGAAATGTAACTGCTGGTGCTTGATTCTGCAATTGTTGGAACTCAGCAGAGGAGACTGAATTAGCAGTCCCCATCCTGGAGAAATAGTAATTTAAAACTAAAGTGTCAGAAATCTGATCACAGCTTTTAAGTAGTTCAGAAAGTCCTGTTCCCTTCTTGCTTGCCCACTCCCTGGATGTGTGCACACAAACACACAGGCGCCCCATTACCTAGAATCATAGAATCATTAAGGTTGGAAAAGACCTCTAAGATCATCGAGTCCAACCGTCAACCCAACACCAC
>NW_008795303.1:682564-720862 GCF_000699145.1 Aptenodytes forsteri
GGGGTTCATCCTGCTCGCTGTCCCTGTCTTCCAGCTCAGGGGACTGAGTACCCTGAGGATAACTGGTCTGCCTGTTAAAGACTGAGGCAAAGAAGGCATTGAGGACCTCAGCCTTTTCCTCATCCTCGGTGACAATGTTCCCCCCTGCATCCAATAAGGGATGGAGATTCTCCTTGGCTCTCTTTGTCATTAATGTATTTGTAAAAACATTTTTTGTTGTCTTTCACGACAGCGGCCAGATTGCGTTCTAGCTGGGCTTTTGCCTTTCTCATTTCCTCTCTGCGTGACCTAAAGAGATCCCTGTACTCTTCTTGAGTTGCCTGCCCCTTCTTCCACAAATGGGTAAACTCTCCTTTTTTTCCTGAGTCCCAGTAAGAGCTCCCCGTTCAGCCAGGCTGGTCGTCTTCCCCGCCCGTTCTTCTTACCGCGTATAGGGACAGCCTTTAAGACTTCCTTCTTGCTACCTGCTACGCTATTTGCAAATATCTGTGCATGTTCCCAATTTTCATAACAACCTCCCATGCAGCTGGGTGCCTATTACCTTGCATGTCGCTATAACCAGTGCTGACTTCAGCAAAACCAGGTGAGGTGTTCCCACTGGTCTCCACCCTCCTCCATTCACATACTGTCTGCCTGTCTGCATCCCACAGTTCGCCCCATGAACACACTCAGCACAGCAGACCCTGTGTTCTAACATCAACTGGTGAGAGCCTGGCTGCACCTGCAGCTGGTCTGAGTGTAATCAGGAGCTGCTTACACTGCCCTGTCTCAGGAATAACTGAGTTTGCAAAATGCAGCATACAGCAGCGCTGTACTGAACTGCTCAAATGCCAAGCAGTCCATAGGAATGATCCAGAAACTGAAAACTGCATAAACGAATAGCGATCGTTTGCTGGAAGATGTGATGCAGCACCTTGGTAGGCCATGCCCTAGGCTGTATACGCTCATCTGCATCGCACACCGAGTAATACCACGGGCACTGAGCTAGCTGCAGATCCATCTTGCTGTTTACTGACTTGTTTCAAGTATGTGCAGTTTGGGATCTTGGTACTTAGCCTTGCATTTTCTTGCTTTTCCTTCACTCTCACACCTTTGAACAGTCCTAAAATTGAGTGATGCTGCTGGTGGTAAAATTGTTCCATGATTAATGTTCAAATACACACAGTGTGTTCTGAATTTTCAAGTGTCTCGTTTTCCTGCTGTCACTATCTCTGAAATCCAAAAATGTAAATGTCTCTCTTTCACTGTGTCTGTGTCCTTTCTTGCTGCCAGTAAGTGCTGTTACTACTTGCCAGTGTTGTCAACTTGTATGATTTCGATCATGAGTCTTTCAATATTTAAGGGGCGGGGGGGGAGATTTGGAAGTTTTTTGTTTGCTTGACTAGTTGAATCTTTGGGTTTGGCGATAGGATCTCTGACTCTTTGTTGGTGTTTTCATTGCTTTTCCCGTTTTTCTAATTTCTCTGAAAGATAGGCCCATATTTAAACTAGAATATCATTATTCTCCCATCTTAGGAGTTGCTCCGCAACTTGGTAATTAACTTCAGGAGTGGATCATTTGCATGGAGGCAGAGCACATTTCAACCTTTGCTGAGCCAGTCACTAACCTGGCAAAATACTATTTGCTGTTTGGTCAGTTTAGTTTTTTGTTGAGTTAGTGAGCTGAATTTGGCTCAGCAGGAGTCCAATAAATAGCAGAGCTAGCAAAGGAGGAGGTGCAGGACCCTATGGCCAAGAGCAGGGGAGTGGGAAGCAAGGGCAGCCTTTGGTGACAGCAAGCCATTAATTTGGCTCAGCTGTGTTGTTAAGGCATGCTCTCAGTGAAGCCAAAAAATACTTTGAATGTCATATAAGCATGTCATTCACTAAGACTGTGCCATAAAAGCTTTAATTCCTGGTAGTCTCTTGTTGTGGTTACCCACAAAATATTGAGGTTAATCAAGATCGGATATAGCATTCTTTCTAATTACAGAGTTGGCCTACAAATGCAAGCATCTTTCTGTATGGATTTTTTTTCTGTTTCAGAAGGAAGATGTCATTAATGCGGAAAGGGACGAAAGACTGTCTCTTCGGAAGCATCGTTTCATGCATTTTGCATCAGTGGAATATGAAGGAGAATGTTACATGACACCAAGAGATTTCTTGTTCTCAGTAATGTTTGATCAAGTGGAACGTAAGTTGTTTTCTCATCATTTTATTTGTGAAGGAAAAGAAACTTGCCCTTAAAGATGTAATTTGCAAATTACTGAGATAAGATCCTTTATCTGACATAAATCAGCAGAAGCCAGTTTATAAATGTTGTGCATATGGATTCTTACAGGCACCACCACTCTTTACACCAGTGAAGTGAGGCTGATGATTTAGAAATCTGGTGACTTGGCGGTGACATTATGTCTCTGCATAATTTGCATGTCTGATCAGTATGTAGTTACTCAATTACTTACATGCCACAGAAAATAGTAGGACTGTAATATAATAGTGTTCATACCATTGCTGGCCCCGTTATCTGTCTATCCACTTCACCAGTAAGTACTCTGTGACCTTTTTTCTTAGAAGAGGCAGTGATGGGAGTGACTTGAGTGAGTGTAATGAAGCATTGAGCTCAGCTCTAGGTTTCTGGTTTCAAATCTCCTCTGGTTTGTACAAAACCTAGTTAAGAAAAAATCAAAATTATATGCACATTTTTAAAAAAGTACTTTTAAAAACATGCTTTCTGAGGAGAAGATAGGACCAGCACACAAATAAAAAATGCATAGGTGGTTGTCTTCCTTTCCCCCTGGTTTTCTGGCCTCATTAGCTCTGCCCTATTCCCTAAGCTTCTTTTATCTGTCTCTGTATCATCTTCTGTAATTTCCATGTTACACTAACTTTTTTAAATATGTTTTTTTCTCAAAAAATTTGGCTTTTACAGCTTTCCCAAGAATTTTTTGCTTTAGAAATGTTAAGTTCTCCAAGTTTCGGAGAGGATTGTCACTCAGAGAACAAATACTCTGTTAGTACATCTGCTGAGGGAAAGAAGGGGAAATCCCAACTTTAATCATTGTTTGCTGCAGTCTGCACATACTGACCAGGGGAGCGTGTTGTCTAGCAAAAGCCTAGGATGCTCTGCCCAGCTAGCAGCGAATGTCTGAGTGACTTGGGGGTATTGAACAGGAAGTACAGAAGGGAATTCAAGGTACTGTGTGGAAAGGCTTGAGGCACAGGGAGGAAGAAGGAGACCTGAATGCACTTTGATTCAAACCTGTGGGAAACCAGGGGCAGAACAGAGTTTACTGAGCTGCAAGTGGTCAAAGAATAGGACACAAGAATCTGTAATAAAAGAAGTTTTCTTGTGTCTGCCAAAAATCTATAGGTGATAAGGATACATGGCTTCACTGCTGACGCACAACTTCTAATATTATACAAAGCTGAATATAAATCCTTAGAAGGACTTCACGACCTTGAGAGTTGTGGAGACTCTCAAAATAATATGGCTAATGGAAAGAGTTCTTTCCCCTTCAAAACTTAGGTCATTAAGTTAAAAACCTAGAAGGGATTTTCTTTCAAGTTTTCCAGCCTGAAACACTGAAAGACAGTGAATACTGATATTTTCAGTTTTGAAGTGTGTGTTTCAGACAGTTGTCTGTGAAAGCAAGGTTAGAGAAATAAGTGTTTTTCAGTCTTAGCGGTTCATACATATTAAATGGTTACTCCAACTATAATTGTACATGTGCAGATTTTTAATGAAGTGGTATGTGGGTAAGATTTATTTGTAATGCAGCCAGGTTAATTTCAGTTACTTTGCTACTATGAGTAGGAAACAGTGTTAAACAGAAAAGAAAAAATAATGACAAGAAAAACCACGTGAACAAAACACATCTTTGCACTAAAGCATATTTAGTATATTTCAAGTTGAGGTCAGGCTTACAACAACAGCATCATAGACAATTCATAGAAAAATGTTAATAATTGAATCTAATGCTCCTAAACATTTTTTTAACCATCACTGGTTCTTTGGCCAGTAGCATAAACACAATGGTAAGCAATTCTCTTCAAGTCATATTGCTTGGGATTTTAGGTTTTCTTGTAGCATTTGTTAGTAGAGAAATATGGTGGTTTAAGTATTTTAAAGGCAGTGGTTCGTTCATTGTGTTTAGAAGAGTTTCATACGAGGAAAATAAATAGATGTATCTCAAGTGTCTGTCCAGGTATGTTCAGAGTAGATCAAGACGGTGAACTTAATAGCAAAGCAGCAATTATTTTTGGAAACTTTCTGCTTATATCATAAAATTAATTCCCTTTCACCCTGAACAGTGGTTTTAGAAAGGAAAACAGGCATGCCACCACTAATCCTAGAAAGCCCTTCACTTACTGGCTTACTGAGATGCAATTTTAACATGTGATGCTGCATGCAAATGATGAGTCTTATAATGCTGAACTTAAAGCTGTAATGATTTGGTTATTCTCTACCTATTCTTGATTAATCACTAATTAAAAAAAAAAACAAAACAAAACTCTCGGAAAAATTTGAAGCAGCCTGGCAGTAACCATTCATCTTCATAAATATTGGCTTGGAGTTTGCCAGTTGGTTGCTGTATATAATAATATGGAAGGCTTAGGGCTGTTCTAAAGTTTTGTTTCTGCTGTCTTTTTTACAGATATAGGCAGGAACATATGATCAGCTTCACGAGCAATTTAGCTGTGTACACCAAGAAATATTGCTGAGGTTGATCACAACATTCTGTTGCTTTGTTCGTATTCAGAGATAAACACTCCCAAAGGGGAAAAAGGCAAGCAAAAAGAGGGGATGAGAAGCAGTTATGGGTTGGGAATTGGGGTCCTTGTCCAACAGCCTTGGGGTTTTTTGCTCACTGGTGATTGTCATTGGAGAATTACTTTGAAATCTCCTGTTAGTTTTTAAGCATAATTAAATTTAGAAGAAAGTAAATGTGGTGTTATGTAAACCAGTTGAGTTGTTGGTGCTAGATAATAAGTGCTGAAGTTAGAAAATACCAAAATATTTTAGCTATGTCCAGATTGTCAAGTGAATTCCTGTACACAGTTGGGTGGAATTTATTACTGAAGCAAAAATCTTAGGTGTGCCCTTTGACAAGATTGCAAAACATGCAATAAATTATGATTTATTATAGAACACTTTCCCAGATAAGAAAACAGATGAACTGTAGTGCAAATATATCAACTGTCATCCAACCCAAGTGATCTTGAACCCTGCTTGATAGACCTTAGTTCACTAGTTCTGCTCATTTGTTTCCTGGTACATGGGTTTCTCTATTACTTGTTTTCTTTAAGGTAGGCCAAAAATTGTGAAATCTTGGCATTCCTGTTGATTAAATCACACCTGCAAAGTTATTTACTGTCAGGGTGATAATGAAGAAAAATATTTACAGTCCTGCCGTCTAAGGAGAATGAGCTGATAACAAATGCAGTTTCCTGACAGACTTATTTTGTTCTGCATATTGACAAAGCAAAGAGCTAAATAAAGGAAGAAAGGCACTGTCCAAAAAAAATTAGCTTTCTTTTAAAGGCAGTGTTTCACACTGGATTACTGTTGTAAATATTTGCCTAATTCTATTACTGTTAGTTATTTTATGGAAGGAAGCAGCCACCTTTTTATAAACAGTGGCAAACAGTAAATGAGATGTGGTAGTGTGGTACAGCATTTGTGCCGATACAAAATACCTACGACAGTGTTTTGTACTAGTTGAAGCAGTTCATACTAAATGCATTGTTCAGACTTTTGGATTCATGGCTATATGCCATGTAATCTCGTGTTAAAACAATGTTACCACAGGGATGTGTGGCAAAACATTGCAAATCCAGCCAAGTTCTTCTGGGTAATCCGTGGGATGTTCATGTAAACCATCATATCTGATGCAATGATAGTTTAGTGAAAAAGTATTTTCTGTTACTCCTCTTATCGTGATGTAAAAACTTCTCAATGTCTAGTAATATCTAATAAGAATAATATGAAGTTGCTGTGTTGCATCAGAAATTCTGATTTAATGTATCCATTATGATAGTCCAGATTTAATGTATCATAGCATCTTCACATCCCAAACCACTCCTTTATCTGCGGTAAAAAAATTTTCCTGTGTTCTGTAGCACCACAGTGCCAGAGGCAATATTTCCACGGTAGAGTCCCATCAGTAGAGTCCTGTCGGTGAGTATTAGTGTCTTGTAAGTTTGCTAGGACAAGTTGTTTGAGTTGGTTAAGCTTTCTGTGAAAACATGGTTGGTGCAAGGTTGTGGTATGTTTGCAGGTTTGATATGATGTGTGGCTTCGTGTTGTCACAGCATCAGCATGGTCATGACTGAATGAATCTGAGGAAAGGATACAGTGCAAGGCTGCAATGGCTAGAAAATTGAGTTCTCCGTTGTCCTTAGTGGACATCAGTGCTGGTGCAGTCAGTGGGATTTGGAGAGCTGAGAGGGACCAGCCAGTAGATGGGCACTTCAGAACGAGCTGAGTCAGTCTTTTTGTTTCTGGATCTTGAGTTTTTGCCTCTAGTGGGAGTTCAGATGCCTATACTTCAGTGTCTTCATTTTGACCTGAATTTCATATACAATAACTGATCAGACTGATATGAGTTATGCATGAGTATCAGATCTAAAACCTAGGATTCAGAGTCAAAGACTAAGATTTAAGCTTGTGTAAGCGGTGAAGCTCCATATGGGAAGTGAGGACTGAAATGTTATATGGGGAGCCACTGGCACAGCTGGGAACTGAACTCAATCCTCCTGAATTTCTAATGTGTTAACAAAGAGATCGTTTTCTCTCTGTCTCTGCATTTAGCATTTTTTAGCACTGATACATTGTTGTTGCTCAACTCCTTCACACACAGTAGAGAACTCTGCAAGCTGGGATATGCAGGACAGAGATGACCCCTTGCCGAGTGCTAGATGGGAGGTAAAGCGAAGCAAAGGCGAGGAAGCAGCATGATGGTTTAGGGTCATTATATGAATCTCTTCTGAGTTTTAGAAAAAGGAAACAAAATCAGGCATTTCTAGCCAAAGCTTCTTAGTCATCATTGTTTACTCATTTCTTAAAGTGGGGTTATGAGTGAAGGAAAGTAATGTTCCTGTTGAGGGATCTGCGCACATAAGCAAAGTTAAGCAGACTGCTGAAAATTTCTGCTTCTGTAACCAGCCCATACTGTGAATTTTTCATCTTTAGCTGTCCTTCCTCACCCAAACAGCATTAGGAAGTCCTACCACAACCCTAAGAAAGTCTTTAAAGTAACACATTGTATACATTTGGCCTTTTACTTTCCCTCAAATGTCCAAACACAACATTAAAATTGATGTTCTGGATAAAATATTAGATCATTTTGGATAAAATGTTGTACCTCAGCCAACTGTTGGTAAATAGATAAGCTAAATAAGATTTTCTTCTTCTTCTTTTCTCCTCAGCAACAGTATGTTAATACCGATAACTTAGTTATATAGGCTGTCTGATGCAACACCAGTGATCCTCATGGGATTGGTTTATCAAAAAATTAATTTGAAGGGAAACAGTTCTTTATCTAGAAAAGTAGAAATACTGCACAAATTCCTATAATCTTGATAATGTGTATTTATGTCTGGACATAAGCTATGTTGTGAAATCAAAATAAAGACTAATGAATTTTTGTAGCGGTTGCATCACAAGGTACTACGTAACAGAATCGGAGATGGGATTCTTGAGGGGAAATGGGGTCTTCCACCCCGCAGCAATCAAATCTGGTCTGTTGGCCAGGCTGCTTTTTTGGTGTATTAACCACTGGCCACTGCACTGACTTATTTGTTTGCTCTCGTTTTTCAGAAAAACTTGTTAGGTTGAGAGTCCAAAAAATAGTTGCAAGAGGTGCTGCAATTAAAGCAGAGGTGTTAGGTGTGAGCTGGCTTCCAGTGCTGTAGCCCCTGCAGCAGCGAGGGAGCACGCACAGTCAGATGGGGGAGCAAGAGGAAGGATTGAGCAGTGGTGTTCAGAGGAAAGGGAACCATGGAGCAAAATCACTTAAGAAGCAGCAGGTTTTAGCATATCATTGCACAGGGAGAAGGTGTCCTTTTTTCCCCCCTGTTCGATTTCCATGCCTTGAACCATGTTACGAGACAGTGCTGAAGGTACCTGGGATACATTCCTTGTAAGGTCAAAGAGGAAAACATATTTTTGATCCTTAAAATTGTACTGATATTGTATTAATTACATTTGTATTTTTGTGGTTATGTCTGCATGAGATGACAGTAAGGTTATAATAAGCTCGTGACTTTGTTGTGATTAATTCTTATTTTTCCCTTTGTGGCATTGCTGACTAGCTGGAGAATGATGCAGAATCAGACTTCTTATCTCAATTGACTGCAGTGCTTACTGATTAGGTAAAAACTTTGGCAAGATGTTATGTTTTGAAAATACGTTACTAGCTATTTAGCTTTCTGAAAATCAATTGTTAATGAGAAGATATATTGCAACTTCTCAATGAATGAAAGCAATTTTTTAAAACTCAGCACAAAAATAGTACCAATAATAAAACTAGTCAGGCTTCAGCAGAGCTGCGAGCAAGAGGCAAGTGGTCTCAACACACATCTTGAAGGATTTAGTTATTTAAAGTGTGAAAATTATTGGTTATTTAATGGTATCTGAATGGAAAACAGATTCCTTGAAACGAATGAAAATGTATTGTGTGCATACAGAATACTTGTAGTACAAGTAATGGAAAGACCTGGTTATTAATAACAGGAGCCTGCTTGTTGTATAAACATCGGCTGCCTTAGAATTTCAGAAGTCTTGCAACAGTTTCTGCTTTAGTCAAGTATTCCAGTTTTGTGACATGCTACTGTGATATTTAAAATACTTAACAGAGAAGTCACTTTTTTTTATACATAGGAGCAAATTTCAAGAACTCGTACAATCATTCTTGGTCTCTGAATATTTTTTCCTATTTGTAAAGATTTTTTTTGTTTTTGTCGAACACCACATACTATTTCAACTACGTTTATAAAATACTGTCGTTATACCACAGAAAATATCTCTTGGATTTTTTCTGCCACGGGTTCTGAATACTTTTTGACAGATTACTTCAGTATTTTTTTTTTAATAAATTCAGTGGAACTTGATCAGTCCTGAGACATCCTGCTTAACTGACAATTAAGTCTTAACAGATGTAGCGTGAAAATCAGACTCAATGAATTTTTATCACTCTTAAGTGTATTTTAATTTCTTGCAACATATGTCCTTAACACAGACAGGTATTGGTTTGTACCTAAGAAGTACAGTCTGTTTTTAAAATTCCTTGGGTTGCATTCAGATATTTAGAACTGATGGGGATCTGGCGGACCGTCAGTGGACGATAGCAGGTGCCAGGAGTGCAGGTCAGGCTCCTGCCAAAATCTAGCATGCGTTCTAGCCTCACATTTTCAGTTGTTTGTAATTCTTCCAGTGCTGATGGTTCTTCTGTGCTTTTCCTTAAGCCAATGCTGAATTTTTGTTATATTTGTCATATGATTTATCCTTTTTTGAGTAATCTTGGTACAGACTGATTTTTTTTTTTTCCCCTGCATGTTCTCATAAGAAATGTTACATTATGGGGTTTTTTTAAAATATCTAAGGTAGAGCCATCGAGTATCAATCACTTTCCTTCTAGGCAATAATAGCAGGCAACGTGTGCAGCCTGCTTTGGTAGATGAGAGGAGCTGTCCTTACTTGCCAAACGGCTGGAGTCTCCAGGGAGACCTTTGAGAAGTTCCACTGCTCCCTGTTTGGAAAACACTGGCATTGATTTCCTGAGGGAGAAACTACCCGGGTTATGCTCTCTTTTTTTACTCCCCAGCCCTGCACCTGCAGTGGGTTATAGCAGATTGCGCTCAGTAGCCTTTCTCATCTACTGTGAAACAAAAGCAAATTCTGAGCTCAAAGACTTTTTTCCATGTGTAAAACACACAGGTTTCTCTTGTTAGAGCCACCTGCTTACATGGTAGTGCCCTCTCTTGGGCTTACCAGCTTCATTACTGCAGAGGCGAATACAGCCGAGAGCCAACTCTTAGTACTCAAATCAATCTTCCAACGTTGTCCAGTCCATCAGAGAGCTCTGGTCCTCACACCACCATCCATAATGCTGGCAAGCACCTGGTCATTCTGCTGGCTACGTCTTTAGTTAAATATCTTTCCTCTCAGACCTGGAAAAGGCTTGTGCACCTGAAAGCATAAGGATTTTTCAGCCATAGCTAACAAAAGATACCATGTTTTCCAACAAATCCTGCCTTTGTTCTTACCAGATGAAAGGTAGTTCAGCATCATTATTAGGTCCAAATGCATTCTAATTGGCCATTCTTGGTTTTTCTAGTTAGTTTATCAGTATATAGAAAATGCCAGTATGTTCATTTTGGGCTTTGTTCACCAAGAGCTGTAATCCTACCTGGCTTAATAAAAATAAAAAAATGGGCTCCTTATATGGAATTTGAATATAAAACATGGCCAAGCCAGCTGCCGTTTGACTTTATGCAGACTATTTCAGTTGTCTTTCAGAAGAACTGACATTCAAAGTCTTCAGTACGGTACAGCTCGTTTTCCCAAGGGCTGGCCTTCTTTTCAAGACTTGAATTCATGTCCTTTGTGCCAATACCTCTGATACTGCTGGAACTACTGGGACAATGGAGTCTTGCTGCTGCGTTGGTATTGGCAAGCACTAAGTCAGTCACGTATCCCACCAGAGAAACTGCCAGTTCCAGAAACAGACGACTTTTGTCTTTTTTGTTCCTCTCCAAATGTTTTTTGTTTTGTTTTTGTTTTTCCGGGGGAAGAGTGAAGTGTGTTTGTTCTTAACTGTGGACTGGATCCAAACAGTTGTGAGCCTGACAGAGCAGATTCTTATAATAGAGAATACTAAAATTAGTCATTTTGTCTCATGTGGATGGACATCTGCTTTTCCATTGGGACTGTATTTATTTACTGTGTCTGACAACTTCTGAACAGTCACCCACACCCTGACATAGCAATTATTTCTTCTCCATGAATTTTTTGGTAATAGAGAATATGAGAGCTCACTTCTGTTTTGCTGTCACTTTCTTGGGAGAAAATACAAAACCTAATGTTCAAAAATTGCATCTGCTTCTCTGGCTTTGTT
Organism: Aptenodytes forsteri; assembly: GCF_000699145.1. Lineage (NCBI taxonomy): Eukaryota > Metazoa > Chordata > Aves > Sphenisciformes > Spheniscidae > Aptenodytes > Aptenodytes forsteri. Next base: position 693,664 of record NW_008795303.1, read on the forward strand.
TGAATTGGCAAAAGAGAGTGTTTAGCAGAAAAGAGGAATGTTTTTTGTGATGTGTATGGTAGTAAAGGCAGTCTCTGCTGTTGAAGGGCTTTTAAACCAGTATGGTCAATTTAGAAGTACAGTGGGCAACATAAAATGACTTTACTCTTTCACTAAAAGAAAGCCATCTATTGTTTGCTTTTCATTTGCACCCACTTTGAGAATTGTAAAAAGCCTGCTTAAAATTTGATTCAAATTTCAATTCAAACTCTTTCCTCTGCAGCGAAAATAAATGCTCATTTCAGGAGGACAGTCCCTATTCTTTATGTCCAGTACTGCTCTAAGGAGGAAAAAGGATATCTGCTTAGCCGTACCATTGTAAGAACACTTGTATTTTTTACCACAGCTCACCTAAGTTAACATGTAATATCTTGTAATGTGTTTTTAAGGATTTGTACCCTCTATTAGGGTGATACGTAATGGCTTAGCACTTGTTTTTAGCATTTCATGGCTAAGCATGTCAAAATTTATCATAAATATTCTAAAAGTCAGTTCCTATTTTAGCAGTTTAAAAACTTAAAATATAAATCTTTCCTAAATTTTTCATGCTCAATTTAAAATCATTTGTAATCACCGTTTATATTGGAAACGGTGACACAGCATCTTCTCTGTTGCTTTGAAAACTCTTCTGATATCCAACCTAAAATGAATCACTGTCTGTTTAAACCCACTTGCTCTTGTACCAACGTTTCTCATTACCTAAAATAGGGTTTTTTTCTTTTGAATCTTAACCCCATGATGCATTATAGACAATTGTATTACCACTCAGCGCTGGTCTTGTTAGGTTAAGCAAACCCAAGCTTATTTTTATCTCCTCTGGCTGGGTGAGGCTATCCGTTCCACGGCTTCATGTAGGTAGCTTTATTCCATGGTTTTCTGAATCTGATTTCTTTTTATAAAGCCAGCTTCATTCCCTGGCTCACAGCACAATCCGCTTGCAATCACTGTGGCCTAAGGGATGGAACAAGGATTGAAGTCAGGAACTTTTTAAATTAATACTATTGCTGAAACATCTGAATTGTCAAACTGCAGCTTCAGTCAAGGAGAAAAATGGTACAAAGCAATGCTCACTAGAGCAAAAGACTGAAACTCATTTAGCCTGTGCTTTACTTACAGTTGCTACACCCAGAACAGCTTCCAGCACCATAGGTGCTTTGGTCCTCATTTGTAGCTCCATGTTTCTGCTAAGCTGAGGGTAGTACAGTAGAGCAAATTATTTTCTGCGTTCTTAGGTGAAGAAAGTTTTAATGTAATCATGGAATTGTGATTAAGACAAAAAAAGAGAGATCTGGCAAAGAACATCCTTTTGGGAGGTTAAGCACTTGATGCCCCCAGGTAATGTACACCTTTGCACAGGAACAATTGTTCATTTTTCCAGTCCAAGATTGCTCTTGGAGGAGCAATTAGTTTTGTCAGAGAAGCTGAGTATGGCAGGAAGGAGACAATGCAAGGATAATTAGAGGCAGTGGACACACAGAAGCCCAGTATACTGAAAGCTGCTGCAAGTTAAATGAGAAGATGTTAGTGGGAATTTCAATGTAAAGTGTATGTATGCTTTTAGATTTGTCTTCTCCATTATCTTTACTGAAAAAATATTTCTGTTCTTCTTCTGTTTTGACAGACCTAATACAGTGTTTCCTCTGGTGCTTAATAAGATCAGAATTCTTTAGAAAATCTGAATGTAAAATTAAAGCCAGGGTAAAGCCAAATGTCTTTTTGAGGTTTGCTTCATCAGATGATTTGAATTCAGGGGAGAAAACTTTTTTTTCCCTGGGGAGATAAGACAATTCTAGAAAAGAATAACTTCATTTTTTTGAAAGAGACTATTGATCATCTTTGTCTAGATTTTTTTTTTTCTTTCTGCCCAACTTTTTTCTTTAGAACGTGAAGAGTTTGAAGTCACAGGGTCAAGAGACAGCTTATCTTTGCTTCTCTTACTCAGACTCCAAAGTTCACCCCTTAGAGCGGAGGTGGTGTTCTAGTTGGTGGACGAAACTTTCCTTTCTACTGGTAGGGAAGGCTGATGGACATCGTGTCAGTAATTTATTATTAAACCTACTATTGGCAGCATTTTTTTTTTTCCTAACTTGCAAATTAACCAAACCGTTTTGGCCACTGCAATAAGGCACAACTGACATCTGTTTTTAAGCTCTTCTATGATTTCTCATTACTTTAGTTCTCTCTGATCTTTTAGGGGAGTTCTCAGACTTTTCATGATCCTGCTCCTCTTTCCATTACCACCTTATCTTCTGAATAAGACAATGTTTCAAATTAGGTTTATGTAACTTCCTTCATTCTGGTACTCTCAGGAACCAGCCAAAACTAAATTACTTCAGTAGTCTTTTTGTGTGGCAAAAATAGGATAAACCTTTCTTAGCTTAAAATACAGGAGCATTCTGTTATCATTTACATACCTTTGGAGCCCCTGCTATAAGAAAACTTCCCAAACATCTGTTAATTGCTATGTGACAGATATTAATGATGTATAAACAAGTCAGACTGAGCAGGAGCTGTTACTGGTTTGCTCAGAGCTTCTGTATGTGCTAATAACAGAATGAGCTAATCTTGGAAGTAGGAAGAAACTCCTGGCTAATTTAAAGGTAAAAGCGAGAATGACGTGGACCATCAACCGAAGGAAAGCAAGTCAGCCACTGAAAGGAACTCTGATTAAGCATGAGAAAGAGGAAAGAAAGAAAAGCTGGAGATTGCAATAATGCCTGATCCTGGAGAGTTATGGAAATAATGAAGTAGGGCTGCGCAGGATCAGTAAAATGCCCAAAGCAGTAGGCAGAGACTTCTGTAGGAAAATTCCCAAACATGGTCATTAGAATGTCCTTATCTTCTCACGGTGGCAATTGGAAAAAGTAATGTCATCACTGGGGTCATCTGCATTAAAATGACCTTCCTAAAATTTTCATGTAAGGTTGCACTTCAGAGCCTTATAAAGGGAAAAGGTTCCTTCTGGAAATTCTGACATGACAGGATCAGCTTAATTCAGCTCTGAATGGCAATTCCCTTTATCACTAGTCATCCTTGTAATCTCCAGGAATCTAAAATATCTGAAGTTAAGTGCTACAGTACTGCACCTATGCCAAAAGTCTCTTCCCCTAAAATAGCACTTTTTTTTCCTTATGCTGATTCACTAATCACTAATGGGAATTAGTTGCAGTTATTACAATTCTGCTGAAAAAGAAAGTGATGCATTAGGTTCTACTAGAATAGACATCTGGTAATTCAGTTCATCCTTTTAATAAAACTAATTGCAAAATGGATATGTTTCTTTGAGTGTTTATTCACCCTTTTCTTTCAATGGAGAAATTTCAGGAGAGTTTGGGAGGATGAGGAGCAGATGGACAATATCACCAATTGCAAAAATACAAGTATCTTGAGATAGAGATATAATATAATAGAATATTAGCAAGTGGATCCAAAACAATCTTGTGTACTTTCTTTTGTTTAGATTTGTCATATGTTTTAGAAGTTCCACTTAACCACATTCAACACAGGTGGTAATTAATTTACTAAAGCATTTCCAAGTTTCTAGTACAGAGGGTGATTTCATCCCTTTTTGTCCTCTTATACAAATGTATTTGTTGTTTCTTCAAGAAGTGTCTGCTGCAAAGCAGAGGTGAATAGGAGCTAGAGCTGTAACTGGCCCAGGTCACCTCACGCAGTAACTGAACACCATCTAGTGGGTGTTCGCTTAATCCTTTCATTCCTAAGCAGAATTTATATTGGTTATAATTTACAAATTAACTGTTCTGTAAACTCAATAGCAATGCTCTCAGACACTAGTCACTGTAAATTGCATGTTCATGAATGGGGCTTATGTTCTGGAAGATAAGTATAATAAGGTTCTGAATTTTTTTGGCATTTACTGTGCTCTGGACAGCAAGACAAAATGTCCCAGGCCTTGAGCTTAAACACAGAGCTCTCATTAATGAAATTACCAACATAGAATTGTTTCCTTTCAATAAAATGCCCAAATTCGCCGTTAAATCCAGTACTTAGTGCTCTTACGTCTTGACAAATAAGGCAAAAATGCGCTCTCTTCCTTCATAGGTCATCATTGAGAATTGAAGCCAGGATACAGTCTTCAACTGCATGAGAATGTTGTTGACTTTGATATAAGCAAGGGAGAAAAATCCTAAAACTTCATATGAAACCTGCCAACTATTGCTTGTATTTGGTGTTAGTGTAGGTTACAAAAGCACCTAAACTGATACTTTCCTGTTGTGAAGTTGCTCAGGTGACTGTAGTAAATTAGAGAGATGTCTTGTATTCATAGCCCTTCCAGAAACAAATGTCTGCAAGCATACTCAAAACCCAGCTGGACATGGTCTTGGGCAACCTGACCTGACTCACCCTGCTTTGAGCTTTTTCCAGTTGTCACCATGAGAAGATAAGGACATTCTAATTACTACAATGATCTCCAGAGCTCCCTTCCAACTTTCAGCTATTCTGTGAATGAGGCAATTTCCCTTAACCACATGGGAGCCCCACTTCATGGGCCTTCCCACAAGCTTCTCTGAAACTCCTGAGACCATCTTTTGCGATCACCAAAAAGGTGCTGTTTGTGCTATATTCCCTAGAATTGTTACTACTGGGAAGGAAATAAGAACAATAAGATGTTGAAAAGGATGTGTTTAGTCTGTGGAGGATGTTGGGCAGCCCTGAAGGAGTCAAGTTCTAGACATTTGATGGAAGGACAAGGCACTAGGAGAATGAAACAGGAGCAATGATTACCACCATCACGTGCAGCAATAGAAATCGGGCATCCTGCTGATGAGATTTCCAGATTTCACAATAGCAGTGCAGAAGGACATCAGCCATCTCTCTCTCTTTTTTTTTCTTTTTTTTTCCCCTTCCTTCCAAAGGTCTAACTAGGGGTTGCTGGGATATGATGAACGAAAGTTTTCCAAACTGATATTTCTAGCAAAATTCCATTGTACTTTCCCAATCAGCTGTCATCTCTTGGAACATTTTTTGCAATATTTCTAAGAACTTTTACTGCATGTTGCTGTAGTGGAAGTAAATTAATCTTTAAAAGAAAAATACTGTTTTAACAAAAAAGAAAGCATTAATGACGGTGTAAATAATTTTGATATGTGATAGGGTGAAACAGGAAAAAAAGTGAGCTACTATATAAACTGGATCTAAATAGCTTTTGATATTTACAGGACTCTTGAGAACCCACTCAATTTATGTGAAATGTCAGTGCTCCCGGTTACTTACCCACTGCAGTAATTTAAATTGGCTTGATGCACTAATATGTCAGCTATTTACTGCTTGGACACAAGTGCTATAAATGCCCTACATCTGAACAGAATTATGGTAACAAGACTGCATTTTTCATGCTGATACCATGAATAACTTCAATTTTTTTCACAGAGTATTTCCAGTTGTAATTTTTTAATTATATCAAGTTATTACGTTTTTTTTTTTCTGTTCCACTAGGAATAAGCAATGTCAACAGTACCCTGAAGTTTGTACTTGGATGAGTAAGTTTAAGAAAAAGCAAACTATTTCATAAAAAAAGCAGTTGAATTAACATCACTATTGTCTTTTGAACCCCAAACTACAGTTTAGTATTAATACTATCTTTCAAATGTGCGAACATGTATTTGTGTGCACGTAAACTGATGAGATAATGCATGAGCAAAAGTCTGTTGGGAGCAATACGACAAAGTAGGTGACCCACATGGTCGTTTCTGGCCTCGTTACCTGTAATTCTTGCATGTTGGAGTGTTCATTACGTATCAAAGTGCAATAAATAAACCATACAGTTACTTCATATAATTTGACACAATTTGATATGATTTGCAGTTCCTGCTTAGGGGATAAATTGCATCAAAGCAAGAAAGTGAAAAGGATAGTCCTCTCTGACACATGCCCTCTTTTTCCTTATTCCAGGGTTAGTAAGGTAGCTTTATGCTAGTGATAAAATCCCACACAAAGGATGAATTCTTCACTTGGCGCCTCAGTTATGTTTGCCAGCAAGTGAATCCAATTTGTAATAATTAAAGGTCTTTAATATTCTTGTGCTTAGTCTAACTGTATTACAAAATGTAAAAAAATATAGATGCATGTGAAAAGTAACAGTTTGTCATGGTAGGGAAGATCCTTCTGTAAAGGAAGTGGCCGAATGAGATATGATAGGGATAGTTGCTACAGTGGTGATGGTGGCTTTATATTGAGCACATAAGCTTAAATCAAGTCTTACACAGTGAGGTAAGAATCAATTTCTGGTGCTGTTAAGGTGTTGATCTTTTCTTCCTTCATTTTGATTGTGGGATGATTAATTTGCACACATTTTCATTCTGAATCCAAATTAATCTCTGCTTACAATTAAGATGCAATTTGCTCGTTATGCATGCAGTTAGATTTTTTAACTGTGTCATTTCATTGTTGTTGTTCTTATCCTACTTTACTTGTTCTTCTGATTTTTGTTATCTTCTCTACCCATAAAGTAGATTACATAGCCTTTAGGTCAGGGATCATGACTTCTAACACTGTCTAGTAGAGGAACAGAATTAAACCTCTGGTGCTACGAGGCTATCATAATAGTTTATCTTCATCTGTTGTTAGTACCTTAACCTAGCATGTGCTCCGGCACTATAGTATTTACAAAACTAGTCTTTGTTAGCAATAGGAGATGACAACATAAAGCATAGCGATGCTACAGAAATCATGTCTTCTATATTTCAGGGTAGGATCAAACTTCATTAATTCAGTCATCTTGAAGGTTTAGTCTAGCTTATGCTGTTCTCTTTGCTAGATGAGACTGATTACCATCTCAAGCCTAATACTAGGAATTTTTCTTGAGTTGAGGCTCTGCCTGCCTGCTCTTTGTGGAAGGTCCATGGTTTTGTGCAGATTCAGGAGATGCCATCCGTCCCAAAAGTCTGAACTGCATAATGTTCTCTGTAGGTTGGCAGGAATCATTCTCTACCCTTCTGGTCTCAGAAACATGTATTATGGATACAGCTCCTTCCAGGTAATCTTAATTGTCCTTTATAATACTTTATGGCTCCAGTTATGCAGAATATATGCCCTTAGCACTGCTAACATCGGGCTGATAGATGGGAGGTTGGAAAAACCAGATTACAGATATAACAAATACAAAAAGCAGTCATGGTGTGAGTTATCTGATTGCGTGCAGAAGGATTCATCTACTCAATTTAGATATATAAAAGCTGAATGTCAGGTCAGAATTAGTGATTGTAGCATCTCTTTAAAGTTAACGGAAGGAAACAGGTAAGTCCAAGGCCTGTGTTAGACACCTATCTCAACCTGGAATAAATTGCTCTTTTGCTGTGTTTGTTTCTCTCCCTTGACTATAAAGGGAGCCTGGGGTCATTAGTCAGGATGAGGTTTGTAGACAGAGATAACATCTTTTATTAGACCAGCTGCTGTAAGTTGGAAAAATTAGACAAGCTTTTGGGCATATGAGCTCTCCTTCAGATCTGAAATAGGAGCAGCAGATTTCAAAGTTAATTATAAACCCTTTTCTACATATGTCCTTATACCATCGTAGTTACAGCAAAGCACCATAGAGATCACTAACTCAGATTTAGGCATCTAATTTTTAGACATCTAAATGAAGCCACAGGAACCAAGCATGAGGTGCTTATTTGGGAGTTTGAGGTCTTGCATTTCACATGACACATTTTTCCTCTGGATGCTCCCTCCAGCCCTGACCTCAAAACCAGCCCAGAGGGCTGGCAGCCTCTCCTGCTGGGGAGATGCTCATCTGCGATTGCGCTCTCTGCTTGGCGCTTTGCTCCTTGTGTGTTACATGTGAAGTCTTAACTCACATCACATGCTCCTTTTGCAGCCAAGGGCTGCCGTTACGCACCTGTTAGACTTTTCTGGTGTTTTGGAAGAAATAACTTTCTATCTTTGCAGTGCAAGTCTTGTGGTAGGCTGGGAAGTTTGAACCTGTTCTCAGCTTTTCCTATCTGCAGTTTGGATATGTTATTAGAAAGAGAGCAGATCTGGGAGGAAGTCACTTTTCCTGGATAATACCTAAGGAAAAGTTGTTGCCCTGCTCTCCCTGCCATCCCCACAGACTCCTGCTACAGTCCCAGTGAGGACTGAGCTGCTCGCACACTCTGTAGCGAGCACCACAAAATCTGCTTTTACCCTGATGCCTTTTAGTTATTTTGGAACTCCTGGCACCGCTGGTAACTCAGAGCCACTGTCTCTTTAACAGTTTTTGAAAACTGGCTTATCTTAATTTTTCAGTCTGTTTCAGTTTCCTAAAAGACTGTGTCATCCTTTGATGTTTTCTCCCTACATCAGCATCCCACCCTTTTTACCCCGGGCCTTACTCACAGAGAAACCTTCCGGTATTGACTGGCTCTGATGCAACTGCTCTTCTGAAATGGAGATTTGTCAGCACTGGCCTCGGCCCAGGACTGTATATTTCTCATTTCCTCAGAGGAACTATTGCTCTAAATAAAGAAGGACAGATGCAAAGTTTGTTTTGTAAAGCATATCAGAAGCTTCTATTACTGCAAATTGCGTTTTCCACTGGGCATACTTGGATTTTAATTCAGGTGGTTCAATTCACTAATTCATGTGATTGAAATTACTTTTATCAATTATTTTTTCAATGGAGCAATGCACTAGTTCAGTAAAAGCTTTCTAGCTGAAGTGGATTCTTCATTTAAATGGCACGCTCACTTATTATTCAGATATTGGTTTGCCAGGAGCTATCACAGGAATCTGTCCACTTGGTTTGTCATGCTTTCAAAAAGCTTTAATTTTTTTTGCTGTCCTTGATTTATCTCCTATATCACCAATATTTCAAAAGGAGGCCTTAAAGAACTAATTACTGGCTTGAATTTTTTCCCTTTGCATTATTGGTTTCATTAGCAGTAAGTACTTTATAAATGCATAGAAGAGCTTTAAAGAGCTGAGAACATAAATAAGGCAGGTAAACAAAGGACACCTTGTTGAGTTAAGATACTTGTCCAGTACCATAAAAAAAATATCTGAGAGAGAGCTGGGAACGACATACAAGCTATTGAATTTCAATGATAGTCTATTTTAGGCTAATTTAAACAAAAATTTTAACGGGGTCTCCCCAAGGAAATCGACATACACGATTCTTATCTAACCCAGCTCGTCAGGGCGCAGGGGCAGGATTCTCAGACTTCAGCTTGTGAAAGCTGGCAGCCGCCTAAAAGGGAGAAATACAAACTCTTGTTCCCACGGCAGGCAAGGCTTGCAAGGTGGGCTCTGCTGTAAAGGCCACAGCATGAGCTGCGCACAGTGGGTTTGGGTTTTAAAATGCCCTGATCCTCAGATTACGACTGTGCTGAAATCCCGTTCAGCTTAAAAGGTTTGTTTCACTCATCATTTTGCAGAATCAGAGTTTGGTTGAATTGTAGCATACTTAATGCTGTCCTCTTCTTAATTTTTCAGGGGGGGGGGGGGGAAATCTATTTCCTACTCCCCCAGTATGACTTTGAACTTGCCAAGCTTCAGCAAAGATAGCAATGATTGCCATCTAAAATTAAAAAACTGGGAGGACAATTTTTCTTGTTTATCACTGTGTCTATCTGAAATGGAGCTAAAAAGAGATCCTGGTCAAACCATCTCAGTGACTTTGCTGATAAAAGGGACAAGAGTTTGTCCTCCTAGGAGAAGATAGCTATTTTATACTGTTCTCATTTGAAGTTAAGGCTGTGGAGAAAGATTGTTTGAAAAATTAATTTTCATTTCCATATTACCAAAATAGAGCAATCTTGCAGACGTGAAATTATGCTTTCTTGCAGATAGTAGTAACTTCTCTACTTTTGCTTTGGCATTTGATTGTTGTTGTTATAATGGTTGATCTTAGTGATTTTGTTCATTCTTCGGCTCTAAAAATCTTTTATCAGATCTAAGCCTTTCCTTAGCTATACAGGTGTAAATGGGTGTTACTGAGTGCAAGTGGGTACTTGTTTAATTCAGCCCTTTCCTAATGTTAATCCTAACATTGATGTCGGGTCCATTCTACATCTTAGTGTAAAAAAACTGATAGATGATGGAAACACTTCTATTGTAAGAAATGTATGTGACAAAATACCCAGGTTTGCCGAGGGCAAATTAAGGCTGACGTAGCTGCTCTTGGCAGTGTTTTCTTAATTACAGTTGTCAGCTAACTTTCTTGGCTAACAGCACAGAATTTGCGTGTTTCTAAGTAGACTCAGTGTTCATTCAACTTAAAAAGCTAAGATGGCTTTTTGTCCGTGAAAGGTGTGTCTGTACCTCATTGTTGTTTCATGGATCCGCTATAGATGGTGAAAATTAGATTATAGCATCTGTAAAATATGTAGAGACCCTTGAAAATACTCATTGTCCTTTAAGCCAGAATTCCATCACAGTCTTGGCAGGTCTGTAGGAAAAAAAAAGTTGTTTTTCTTCTCATTCATTCAAGTTCAAAACAATAAAAATTCCAAGTTTCTTTTTCTGATACCAAAGTAAGGCTGTTACTACTACAAACATGTTTTCTAATATGTCATTAATTTACCTATTAGTAAGACTCTGTCAAGGTAAAAGAATAAAACTATATAAAAGTGCATCGTACAGATCTTTTACTTATTAGATTAAATAGTTCCTAATAATTATGACCATTGTCTGTATTCTTCAGAGAGCGCCTTAGATCCTGATACATTTGTAGTCATGTGTCAGGAATGACAGCACCAAGATTTAATTGATAGAAAGAAAGAGGCGCTTTTTTTTTTCAGTGTCCAAACTGGCCAAGAAAACTGTTCATACCTTTGCAGTGCATTTTCTGCAAAGAGGAGTTAACCTTCTTTTCCTAATTATTGTATACAAGGCCTTAAAAGACCTGGTTCCTCAGAGGGCTGCACATTTGATATGGTACTGTGCGGTATTAACAGAGTTCTGCTTGTTGGTATTTAAAGGGTTCTCATTGTTAGGAAGTGAATAAATGGAGAGAATAAGCACCAAGAGCTAAATTAGTATTCAAGGAATATTATGAGTGCTACAATAAAAGTAGCTAATGTTTCCAAGTGAAAACTGAGATTTGGGTCTTCACAAATGATTTTATATGGTGACAGTACCAACAGAATATAGCTGGAATTAATTCTTAGAAAATATTCAAATAATTATTGTAGAAAACTGCAATTTAAATTATTACATTAGTATAAGATTGTATTCTAATACTTTACACAAACACCAATATGAAAAATAACACTAGTGTCCCAAATGTCTTTTTTTTTCTTCCCCCCCCCCCAAAAAAAAAAAAAATTCCTGGCCTACCAGTACACATGCTTGCTGACATCTGTATGCCATTTTCATTTGACTAGGTTATTAAATCTTTTTACTTTGAAGCCCATTTGAGAAGAGTACCATTAAAAGGCTCCACATTTATTACTCTGCTGTATTTACTACTTAGAAAGATAGAAATGTCTTTGTTTCTCTCTCAATCTGTCCCTTTCCCTCCTGCCTTTTTTTCCTCTTTTATTGTAGCAGCAGCCCCTTGTGCAGTCAGCCATGGTAGGGACCGCCTCTCACCCACCTCGTTCTGCCCGTCACCACGTCCTGGGGTGATGTGACTGTCCTCCTCCTCTTCTGCCATGCAGCAAATGCTTCCTCTCCTCCTCTAGTCCTTTCACCCATGCCAAGATCCCCAGTCAAGGGTAGCATGAGCACCTCTGTATCGTTGTTGTTACTGTCTTTTCATCTGTGAAACAGGTCAGTCGGCATGTCAACATCTTAAACGTCCTCTGGAGGGTGGCCATAGCTGAATGCAAGAGGGCAGATGTTGATGGCTGCTGCAGCCATTTGTATGAGCTCTAGGCAGTTGCAGTTGTGACTGTGGGCTGGCGAAAATAGGGTCCACATGTCTGCAACAGATTTTCCTTCCCTTTCTTAATTTTTATCACAGTAGGGTAATTCTCATTGAGGATATGTTCCCTATAACTGCGTAGCTGAAGTGTTTCAGAATTACTGTGCTGAATACAACAAGAAGAGGAGAAACACCAACTTAACCAAGTGTAGAGCCTCACAAACTTGGCCAACTAGTGTCTCAGCTGTAGCTCCCAGTGCTTTCTCCTTACCTTGCATCAATTATTCATGCCTTTGCTGTTCCAGCTTGCAGAGTTCAGCTTGTCTCCCTTCATCATCCTCCTGGATGCTGGCAAAATGCTATTGCCCAGTACGCTGCTGCAGTAGCAGTTGCCGTCCCAGATGTGATGCTCTTGGGGCCACCAGCAGAAAGGAATGAGTGGAGCCACTGTTAACCAAATAAGAGTGCATGGCATACATGGCTGGCTTCAAAACAGACAACTACGGAGAGCATTTACAGTGCAAATCACTGCAGGGTGGTTTTCCCTTTTTTCTTTCACATACTGTTTTTCGCAGACCTACAGCCTGACTCATTCCCTCTTATAAGGCTTCTCGCCACGTGGGTCTCCCAGAGCCGAAAGAGCTGCTGTAGTTTAATTCCAAGTTGAAATGCGCTGTGCAGAGGAGGTGACATTTCAAAGCTGAGATCTGAATACTTAATTTGCTAAATAGGCATTCATTAAAACGCTCTGCAGCAGTGAACAGTGTTGAACTGTGGTGTTACATCGCCCTGCTCAGCACTCAGCCTTGCTAGATACAGGGATTTTTACTTGCTCTCCCAGACTGTTATTAGTCTGACTTCTTTTATGTCAAATGAGGCAAAAATAGAGATTTCATACTTCCTTTGAGCTAGAAGGTTTCTATCTGTATAGCTTTATATACGTGTGTGTATGTGTGTAAATATATGTACATACACTGTACAAAAATGTATTCATCCACAGTAACAGGTGGTGCTGGTAACACCTGTTGCTGGGGTCACTCAACACTCCAGTATTAAAACCCTAATTTTAGTTGCTTATAACTTTTGTCAAACTTAAACATTTGGGTTGCAATGTTATGTGCCAGGTGTCTGCCTTAGGCTGATTTGGGGGAGGGGGGTGGGGAGAGGAATTTATCAGCAAAACTGTTACTGCCAGTTCAGGGAGCAGAGGCCAGGGCACTGGTTTGCCTGTGCTGAAAAATGAACCATTGCTGGTTGAGATGTTCCAGCAGCTTCCCTCGTCCGAAGGCAAAACTTGCCAGTGGAGATCCCCTGCAGCTGGGCATGTCTTTTGCCACCATTATGGAAATTCGACGTTTTACTGAGAATGGTAGAAGTTTGTTGACAGCTGCCTACCAGGCTGCCTCCATCATGTCTGCTTCCAAACAGCAGTGCTGCACTGGTGACCCTTCGGATGCAAGATGCCCGTGAAGCAGCAGAGTAAGCCTTGGAGTCTGAGCATGGAGCAAAGCAGGCTGCTGCATGCAGGGGCACCGGTCCTCAGAGCAAGTGCAAGCAGCTCACCTTGTGCTTACACAGCATGAATAAATAGGAGGGAATGGCTGGCTGGAATCCAGAGGAACTGGTGATGAAGGAAGGGAGCGATGGGCTGAGAGTGGTAAGAGTGAAGGACACAGGGTTAAGAACTGTATGAGGAGAAGTGCTGAGGAGACAGACTGGTGTGATAGGGCAGATAGACTGAGAAAGGATGGAGCACAGCTCCTGCCAGTCCATGACTGCAAGATTTCTGTAGTCCCTGCCTAACCAGCTGAAACGTTCCACTGATAATACATCACAGCTCCTCAAACGGGTGATTTACACAGGAATACAACCTATGGCTTCCCCTATTCGAGTGTACAAACTTGAACCTACTAATAAACACTTAGGAGTTTGCATGGTTTCATCTGATGCTGTTTCAGGAGGCAGAATTGTCAATTTACTTCTGCTTACTACAAACATCAACATTTTCATTCTTTTTTCTCTTTTTTTAGTATTTCTTAGCTTTTGCATACTCAACCTGCACTTGAAGGATTATTATGTGTGCATGCAAATCCCTTTGTAAATACTACAGTTGTTTCTTACTGTATAATCTTGCTTTGGAATTTGTACTACATTTGTAGCTCACAGTATGCAAAATCACACTAGTAAGTCAGTCATAGATACCAAAGTGGTCTGTGGTTTTATCTAGGTTGCAAAAACATTTGAACAGACTGCTCATATTATTTTTAAATGTTGTCCTTTCTTGATTGTTGGGGGAATTAGAAACAAACTGCCTGTTTCAAAATATTCTGTTTCATATTACTTAGCATTTTCCCATAAAAATCTGAAGAAATGCCACAGAACCTGATCAAAGTTTAAAGTCAGTTTGTTATTGAATGATGATGATTTTTTTTATTATAGGTAAAGCCTCAGCCAAGAAACTGACAAAAAAGGTAAGCAAAATGTTCCTTTCCTTCTTCAAAAGAACTTGCATTCTTTCTGTTACTCAACTGAATAGACTTCTCTTTCAAAACTGGCTTTATATTTTCTTGTTTGTGTCTTTAAAGGAGGTAGATGCTGCACTGCTGTGTGTTGCCAAAGCTAAACCAGGACCGACCTTTTTTAGAGAGCTTGGTGATAAAGGTAATGAGCACTTTTGATACTGAAAAATACATCTTGCTTTTTATCTCATTATATGGTATGAACTGAATGTATTTTTAAAGAAGGTTTAATGGATTTGACTTCATCCCCATCTAGCCAGTAGCTGCCTCCTTGGCAAATCTCTCAGTTATGCAAGAGAGAGTAAAGAGGCAGGGCTGGGAATTGAAAGGCTTCTGAGGTGCAGGAGGAGACATGAAAGAAATTGGAAAGCCTACTTGGAGAAAAGAAAGGGGCTAAAGGGATCGCTTCAACACAAAATGGACTTTTAAGACTTGTTAATAAGCTGCTGTTTCACTATATAACATATGCACGGAAACTAAGAATAAAAATAAAATTTGTATCTAGTTATGTAAAGTGGCATCCCTGATTCCAAAAGCAGTTGAACTTACTTCTTTCTCTTCAGGAGCTCAGTGGCCCTTCATAGCACCTATGTGCTTCGGTTTCTTTTCACCCAGCATTTCCACCTTATATCGGGCTATGTAAAGAGAAAACTGAGAGCTGGGATATTGTTTGTATAACAACGGGGAATTAAAGAACACCAAATAAACACCTCGTTAGCATAAATCAATTGAAAGGAGAAAACAAACGAGGATCAAGGAAACCAAATAGATGAGTAATTAACCATTTCACCAGTTACAAAGACTAAAATCCCCAAACCAATGAGAAAGACTGACAGCATCTATTCACAAACTTGCTGTATGGTAGGGTTCTGCCTGAATCCCTTATCCCGTGGACATTTCTGGAAAATAAAGCTGCCTTTGCACTGCTGCAGTTCCGTGGTAGACATGAGCCACGCTGTCTCCATGCGCAGCAAATCTCCAGGCATGGCTGGCAGCTTGTGCAAGAGAGCAGCCCTCGATCTCAGCCTGCAGCATTTCTCCTGCCCTTTGGCCTCATGGCCTCTTCTGCGTGCAGTTCATTTCTTGCATCCTTGTGCAGATGTGGAGGGGTCTTCAGCTGGGTGCCTTGCTTGTCAGTCCACTCCTGCAAGCCCCAGCATACCCCAGCAGCCCTGAAACATCTCTGAACAAGCTGAACAATTTTTTCCTATCCTAGGGAAGTCTGGATTTTGTATTGAATAGTTACTCCCTGCCTTTTCAAATTACTAATCATCATGTGCTTTCCCAGGATTGGGTTTAAAGGATTCCCAGTCTTTAATTCTTGGATATTCTTTCTCTATCCCTGCTTTTTTAGAGCCTTTCTTTTTCTAGTGGTTGACGCTGCAAATCCCCAAAGCACTCTGCCTGGGAAAACCGGGAATCCACCAATAGGGAGTGAAAACATAGCAAATCAGTGCAGCCTCCTTTTACTGCACGTCTCCCAGCTGACTGCTTGGCAGAAAGTGGCTCGGTGGTATGCTCAGCCTGGTGTCTTTTGCATTCTAGACAAGGCATTGATCTCCCCTTGCTTAGGACTGTGTGTCCGTATGCTCTGTCCTTCAAAGGTCAGGTAGGAGTTTGAGATGATGCAGGAACATTCAGGGCAGTCATCCGTATGTCTCCGCAACACACGGAGTTTTTACAGTTTTTGGTCATGATGCTTCTTTAATGGCTTTGATGCTTTTGCTTTGAGAGGCATTATTATTACATGTAAAAATGTAGATATTTGTGTATTAAATACTGCTTTTGCAGGTACCAGAATAATGAATCTACACCTGTTCCATTCTTTAGTTGAGATTATTTTAACTACCTTCAAATTGTTATTTAAATATCAAGTAGAGGAAAAACTGTCAGTCCAGTTTGTAAAACGTAACGCTAGCGAATTCTGCCTTCTAGTGGGCAGTTTTAAAATTCATGTCATGTTTTGTAGGTATACTTATGATTTATTCAGCAATAAGAGTATTGTACTGTCAGCATTTGCTATAAAGTTTGAGGGTAGAGAGTTCCAGGGAGGGATAGGGAAGGCTCATTTAGTGTTAGAAAATGACAGTATTTTGCCAATGCTAACTGCAAATACTTGGCTGCAAGTAAGCTGAGTCATTCAACAGTATGTGAAGCTTTTATCTTCTAAAACTTGCTTGGACATGAATGTAATTTTCTATGTTTTGGGGGGTTTTTTTTAGATTTGTTGCATTGTATCTTTTAATTTGAGTAACTTTGTAATGATTACTGTAGAATAAAAAGAAAATTCCCAAAATATTTAATTTACTTTATGAATAAGGTAAATTGGCCTTTCACTACAAGTAGTAAAAGGACAATAAAATTAAAAGAAGAATTTTTATGGAAATGAGTCCACAAGTTAAAAAAATCTTATATCAATTTAATTTAGTATAATTAGCCTGCCAGAAAATGTCAGACAGGCTGGGGGTTTTCTTTTAATGTGAAGCTTTTATCTTCTAAAACTTGCTTGGACATGAATGTAATTTTCTATGTTTTGGGGGGTTTTTTTTAGATTTGTTGCATTGTATCTTTTAATTTGAGTAACTTTGTAATGATTACTGTAGAATAAAAAGAAAATTCCCAAAATATTTAATTTACTTTATGAATAAGGTAAATTGGCCTTTCACTACAAGTAGTAAAAGGACAATAAAATTAAAAGAAGAATTTTTATGGAAATGAGTCCACAAGTTAAAAAAATCTTATATATCAATTTATTAGTATAATTAGCCTGCCAGAAAATGTCAGACAGGCTGTGGATTTGCTTTAAGGCACAGACAGATTTTAAAATACAATCAAGAATTTTTTTTACATATTTTTATTATCTTTACCTTTTTACCTATTTCACTATAGTGACTTTTCAATCAGCTTACGATAAGATGATGAAAACAGAGTCTGTGTCTCGCCCCTGCCATTTCTTGCAAGGCTTTTCTTTCCAGCCCTCTGCAGTTCAAGGGAATAGAGCCATCATGCTTAGACAGATTTTAAAATACAATCAAGAATTTTTTTTACATATTTTTATTATCTTTACCTTTTTACCTATTTCACTATAGTGACTTTTCAATCAGCTTACGATAAGATGATGAAAACAGAGTCTGTGTCTCGCCCCTGCCATTTCTTGCAAGGCTTTTCTTTCCAGCCCTCTGCAGTTCAAGGGAATAGAGCCATCATGCTTCTCCCTTGAGCCAATAAGCAGGGTGTTGTCTCTAAATTGGTCTTTTCTTTACATCCTACCTTTTATAAGGTATAATGTTCCCTGTCTACCCATATAGCTAAAACTCTCCAGGTGTTCAGCATTTTGTATCTCAATTATTACAACTTTTTTTTTCTCTGACTTTAACAAACATGATCTGCCATGTTAATATCCTTTCAAATGCTTTGATAAAGTTGTTTTTCTTACAAGACTCCTTTGAGTGTGTCATCTCTTCTTTTGTATCCCAACACTGGGCTCTCCTTGTTCTGTTTTATCTAGCAGAAGCTGCTTGTCTTCACCTTGCAGGTCTTCCCTAGACTATCCCTGGGCAGCAGATCTCCAGACAGCTGAGAGGCAGACTCCCACTTCTCCTTGGCCAGTGATGCTGGCCTTCATCACTTGCTGGTTAAATTTTCAGGCAGGGATCTTTGTGCTGATACCATTGCAGTCCACAACTGGGAGCTGTTTTCTAAATAGAGTTGAAAAGTTACCTCCTTGTCTTTCTTTATATTCTTCCTTTAAACATTCTTTTGCTGTGACACACAGAAAACAAAATTAGGGAGCAGGAATCTTGATCATTGCCCATCACACTATTTGCTTGATTGCTTTTCCTCCCCTATTTGTTTCTATCCATTTTTTTATCTTGTCTTAGGCGTATAAGCTAAAAAATGGGATAGGAGTTCTTTCTCTGTTTGTTTGGTTTCGAGTTTGTAGAAATCCCAGACACTTTGTCTAGGAACACGATTCCAAGTTTTACAGCAATGCAAATAATAATTTACATTCCTGCAATGGCAGTAACCCTAAAACTTGTAAGCAAACTAAATCTTTGAGATGAAAGTATTTTTTATTTCCACAGTGTATTCTATGACTGTAGTACTGTGCTGATTTACACATGATGCATGCTGGATAATGGCGTGAATAGCCCTATTTTGATGGAGAGGAAAACTGAGATATGGAACCAGAGTGAGCTGGCAACAGGATCAGCATTAGACCTGTCTTTAGCTAAGACTTGTTCTTGGATTTTCAGACTCTTACATTCAGCAATTTAATATTTCTAAACTCTGGTACTTAAAACTTAAAGTGTTAAGTCACTATTTGAGGTCAAATACAAATGCTGTTGGCTCTGCATAGTAATTTATCAGAAGTTAATTGTTTATCATGAAGCTTAAGTGGATTCCTTATCAATCAATTAACTAAATATAAATTATAAAAAATAGTTTATCTTTGCACAGATAGGCATGTTTGAACTTCATTATTTTAAACAGCTTCAGCATTATACAATGTTTAGGTCACAAGTTAAAAGTAGCTCAGTTATTTTGAAAAGTGATTTATAAAAAAGCCCTTTACATTTTTTTCTCCAAACATTATTGCAGGGCAGATGGTTCAGATTCTGTTGTTCAACCACCCTCGTTATGCGCTCTCTATCTTTAGCTCGTACGCTCTATTTTGACGCTATCACATCTTTGTGTTTGTTCAGGCTTTTCACTTAAGGCAGCATTTCAAAGGAAAACACTGGAATTTTCCTTCAAAAGGGGGGAAAATACTTTCACCTTGTAGAAAGGACATGTTCCTATTTTAAAAAAAAATAGAAGCCTCCTCTTGGCACGTGGCCCAGCAGTACTATCAGCACAATCTAGCAGCTTGGCAGCTTTGCATGTTGCCATGTTCCCCTTGAGAATTAGAGGGAAGCTGTTCTCCGCCTTCACGAGCCTGCCAGAGGATGGAGGACTTTGATCCTTCAGGGTAATGTTAGAGTAGTTCTCCTCCCAGGTACTAAATGTGACAAAGCGCATTTAATTTATTTGCCTTTTATATAAACATTGAATGTTTTCAGTGAGAATCCAAAGATTTAGTGTAGGCCTTTTATTATTAATAAAATAAACCTTACTTCTTGATTAGACATGAATATTGATGAGTCTCTGGATAGGGAATTTTACCTTCAGAGCACTAAAAACAGAAGTAAAAACTTTATTAAATAATAATGTGGCTTACTTTAATAACCTATTTAATACAATGTTAAACTACTTTTTTTATATTTATAAGATTCGATCTTTCAAGTCTTGCTATAATTGTATTTTCTTTTTGCAAGTAATTTTTTAACTCTCTTATTTCAGGGTTGATATCTTATGCAGAGTACCTATTTTTGCTGACAATCCTTACGAGTAAGTATTATATATTTAAAATATATATGCGTAAATACTCAACTACTAACAGCTTTCCAGGAACTTTTCCTGATATTTTTTAACTTCTAAATTTCTGCATTATGGTAAACTTAAAGAACTATTGTATATAGAGTGATAAAGCATTAATATAAATTGATACAGCTTTAATTGATTGCAACTTACTTCCATAGTGTCATCATTGGTCCATAGCAGTACTTCAAAAATCATGATAATCCCTGCACCATGGGATCAGTAAAGTCTTTCAAGAGACTTTGAGAGAGGGGAGACATTGGTTACAGGGCCACGTAATAAGGGGAGGAACAGTGGGGGAAGATAAGTAATTCGTCTTCTGGGTAGTAGTTATAGGCATTTTGGACAATGATACTTTAACATTATAGCTCGTGCAGTGGTGTAAAAAGCTGTTGTGGTGTCTGAAAGGTTGTTGCCTATTACTCGTGTTCAGATATGCAATGGATGATACACATAAACAGCAGACTTCTGCAGTGTCCTTTTGTTTGACTTTTTAATCCTTTTTTTTCCTGCCCTCTGTTCCTTTTGACTTTATTTCCTCCAAGTACTTTGCATGTATTTCTGCTCCTTCCTTTGCCTCCTTCCTTTTTCTCTATCAGACACTTTTTAAAAAAAACTTTTTTCCTTGGTACTTGCTGTATCTGCAAACAGCAGGCATTTTTTGATTGTGTGTGGAAGTGATCTTGGATTTTCTGGGTTTCCTCACCCATACTTACTCTTTGCTGTGCTTGCCACCTCCCTATGCTGTTCTGATGAAGTGTAGGTGATGCTGGAAAATACCGTGATTTGAGGTAAGATGTGTGCAATGAGCATTACGCAGTGAGACCCATAGACTAGTAGTGAAGTAGTCCACATGCAGTCTTGTTTGACTGATTTATACAGGTCTAACATTTTAAGCAAGGGACAAAACCAGGCGTACTAGATCTCATGGTATCAGTGGATGGGGAAAGGTGAGAAGGAAGCAGTCGCTCTTATCCCAGTGGGCTGTAGATGCTTGAGCCTCATCACTTCCATGGCTGCAAGGTCCATGGCAAGGGCTTAAACAAATGGACAAATTTTCCTTGCTCTAGAAATCCACTCTGTCACGGTGTAGTAAGAATAGTGTTGGTCTCCAGAGTCCAGTCTTCACAGACAATGACTGTCGGTACACACCTCTCGCACAGTTTAAGGTAGGCCTCTTACAGCTTACGTCATTTCTCAGCAGAACTGCATTGGTTTCTACTAGGAACTTCAACTAGTACACAATATTAATTAGTGTATATAAACTAATATAACCTATTTACCATACAAATGTACTGTTTCACCAGTAGTGACTGTCCAGTGCTACACACAACTTTAACATGAGTTATATCATGTGCTCAAGTGCTTTTTAAAATCAGAAATAATATGTCTAGCCCAGTTAGAAAGTTGATTTAAAAATATTTGTTGCAACTCAAAGAAGAGGGATTTTTAAAAAAAAAAAGCACAACCACATTATAACTTCAGAAGAATACCTTAATTAAAGTTGCAGAAATAGGTGCCAAAGATTCTATTTCTTTAAAAATCTGTGGCAACTGAAAGTAAATTCATGCTGATTTATTGCTGAAACAATTAGAAAAGTGAAACAGTATCAGAGCAAGTTGTTCCACTTCTCCAGACAATCAAGTAACATTATTTTTTACAGAATTTATATAGGAATGTATTGAACTGCAAAAACAAAGACATCTTTTGATGCAGGATAAAAATGCAGTGCTAATGTCCCTGCTTTGGTTACACAGAGGGTTATCATACTGATCAGTTTGAAAGCAAATGTCAACAAGTGTTAGTGCCTCTGTCGTTGCCTAACGAGTATCCCATGTCAGTCAGCCCCCAGTTACACAACCTGTCTCTCTCGCTAGTGAAGATTAATGTGAAATTTCTTAAAGCAGCCATTAATATTTAAATGACTTCTTCTAAGTCACCAACAGAGCAATAGGGAAACAGGAAAAGAGTCACCAGGTTTCCAGAGTCCTGGTTCCAGGACACTGCTGACCAGACCATGCTGCCTGTCATACAAAAGCACCATCCGTAACAACACTGAACTTGAAAATGTAATTTTGCGGCAGACAAAGGCTTTATTTTGCCCCCTGTGATCCCTTTTTCTCTTTTCTGTGTGCCTTTTATCATTGTTATCTTTTTTCTTCCAGTGCTGTACTGAATTTCATTTCCAGCAACTGGTTAATGGAGCTCCTGGTGAAGGAGCCCAGGAACTGAAATTGTCACCTTGACTCAAAGCTTCATTTCAATTAGCCAGTCACACAAGTTGGCAGCTTGGTCAACGTAGGAATGGTTGCAGGGCAAGCACCAAAGTCTAACCTGCGCTTACAGCTAAGATGAAGCTCTTCTGTTCGCATTTTGGAATTTTGCCTGATTCTAATTAAATACAAATATATCTGAGGTAGTCTTTGAACTACGCTTATTTTACGAACACATACCTTTGGGGTTACATCATATCAGATAAGTATGTCATCTCTGAACAGTATAAGCAGCTTTAGGTCCTATATTTTCAGTAACAGCTCTCTTATCTGAAAATTGCAATACAGATGGTATGAATTACTATTAAATACATCAATTACTTTTATTTGCTAAATATGTTATAGGATAGGCTCTTGTTGCTTTTTGTACTAGTAACGCAAATTTAGTGTGTGGCATTTCCATGGAAAGGAAGCCAGTTTTGATTATTACAACCCAGTTGCTGGGGAAGGGCTCTGCTATGCAGATTGCAACAGTATTTATAAAATATCCCTGCATCACAAGGTTGCTCCACAGAGAATGTTAGTTGGCTGCTGAAGATGTAGTTATTTCTAAAATGTAAAAATAGTACTTTCTTTAACCATCTTGTTATCACTTAAAAGGAACGTGATATTTCTTTAACTTGTTCCTTTGCAGAAAGATTCTCTAAAAAAAAAAAGCAAGACTTAAAACTTTACAGGATGGAGCTGGAAAAATATATTTCCAAAAGAAAAACTCTGAAGACATTAGAGTTTTTTAGAGATACTGCTTCACTGCCCTCATGAGTCCAACATTGTTCTTGGAAACATGAATATATTCTAGAGATGATAAGTCCGTGGCTTTCATGTTAATGCCTGACTTGACTGCGTTGTGGAATTAATTCACCTGCTCCAGAAATTACTGGGATAAGTGCTTGCTACTGCAGTGAACTGTAACTACATTTCAGTGGCATGCTGCTCCTGTGTGGGCTTGCTAATGAGCAAGGCAAAGCAAGCAAAGTAAGATCAGGAAATTGTGGGAAGGAGCTCAAAACACACTGTGTTTTTATAGCACCTGCAAGGCTCCGAACTCATTACATTTTTTGTGTTGAAAAGAAACATCCACTCGGTGAGGGAAATGCAGGGTAAAATTGCATAAAATTCCTGAAAAAATCAGCTTGATGGGAGTCATACAAAACATGCTTTTGTCCAGAAAGGCCAGAAAGAGTGATTTATTACTTCAGTAACATTTGAGTACATGGTTTAGGGAGGGAGGAGAAGTGAAGAGAAAAAAGGCCTGGGGCTAACGCAGTGGGAGCAGGAGCTGAGAGAGCTGGCCACGATTACAAGATCAGTCTGTTTGCTAGGGAAGACTAGGGTAGACTGCAAATACTGGCATACAGTAATGCATGCAAGAAGTACCTGAGGAGTACACTAGCTCTTTCACGCAGTTTGGGAATAATTATTGGTTTCTCAAGGCACTTTCCAGTCTTCTCACCTGAAAAGGAGCTCCAATAAACAAGGCAGAACTAGACTTCAGAAGTGACATAGGATTATGGAGACATCTGTAGAGAATATCTAAGACCAGGACAGTAAGACATAACAACATTTTCACAGTCATTGGGATCAAATGGATGTTTGTGGCTGTACTGCTGGCATTTCTTGCTTTGCCATTGCATTAATTATCCTTTGAAATGGTAGTAAAAAGGTGTTTAAAAAGTTTGCTTGTATTGGAGGAGGTACATACGGTTTACTGGAAATATCATGTACATGCATAACAATGGAGAACTGAACCATAGGCAATATTCCTTTTGCATTAAATATTTAAGTACTAGTGTATGTGTGTGTGTTTACAATAAAGTTCTTTCGCGATTTGTTGCAGAACCGCAGACTGGATTTCAGATTGCCTTTAAAATGTTGGATACAGATGGCAATGAACAAGTTGAAAAGAAAGAATTCTTTAAGGTGTGTGTACTTCTATGCATATTAATTTTAAAGCATTTAAATAGTTCCATGGCTTATATTTGCTAAATGAAGATTCATTAAAATCTTCAAGCCTATTTTTCTAGTCCAATCTATGATCGCATACTTACTAAAATACTTTATATGAAAGGAGCACATACCAAAGCATTGCTGTAGAAGTACTTCTTATATTTGAATCCACTTTTATAAATGTTACCTTTGACTTGTATCTAAAGGCCTGTTACTGGGAAGGTAAGAGTTGATGTACATCCCTTAATCCCATGAGCTAATTTAAATAATCATCTGGAAAAGTCTTTTATTTTCTAAATATTTTGAATAATTTTTTAAATTCACCATCCTCTCTTGGTTTTTATTGATTTTGTTTGCTCTTGCACAGGTTTTTTACCAATTCACACTTTGGAGATTAACAGCAGTTTTTCCCATATTTTGTATAAAATATGGGGGAGAAAGGCAGATGATTAAAAAACAAAGAAAATCTTGCTCTGATATTTTAAAGAAGAATAGGCTTAATTATATAGCTTATTCAACTTCTACTTAAAAGTAGGAGACTGTTAACTAAATACTTCTTGTCAAAAGTCAAATATAAAATTAACAAACATAGATTTTAATAGACCCCCTCAGCTTAATTCAGATCCTTCATTCATATTGGAGATGACTAGAGAGACAATTTTATAAGAAGCTGAAATGGCAACTACAACGCAAATTATTTTCTGTCACTAGGATAAAGTTAAAGATGATCGTTAATGCAACAACTCTAGAGAACCTTAGAATCTAAAACTTATAAAGATGTACCTGTTGATAGAGAAATTACCAAAAATTTACTTACGTGTACTTTCATAGCCTTAAACTCTGAATAAATGATACAATAGCTGTTAGCATATGTTTTGCACTGAGCCATTTTTTCAGTGAATTGTCTCTTAGCAAGATTACAATTGATGAGTCGTACTTAAATATATTTTTAAATATTTTTAAAATACTTTTTGACTTAGTATTACTATTTGAAAATAATACTTGAAATTAGACCGTTTCCCAAGACAATGTTCCCAGAAGCCCCTAACTGGGCCTGCAGATACCCTGCACTCATTTGTTGCTACACAAAATCTTTTAAGCTTGAAGAATTTGCTCTGTTAAAATGTTAATTATTCTGCTGGTTATAAAGAAATCAAATTCTAACTACAACCTTTAATTTTAACCTACTAAACCTGGTACAATCCTAGTGAACTGTTATCAGATTAGTAGTGCCCTGATCACCGAAATATGTCTGTTATGGCTGTCTCCTTCATCTACAAAACACTTGTGTAACACTTGTGTTCATGGACTTACTTTCCCCTGTAACATACTGAACTTGTTCAGCCTGTAGTGCCGCTGCACCAAAATGCCATGTTAGCAGTACTTCCTTTAAATAGGTACTGTGTCAGTTAAGCAAATAAGGAGATTCTTGCAGATATACAGCACAACTCTCTTTGGGAGAGGTACAGTATGTCATATATTTAATATCCATTACCCATTTCAGGTAATTCTAATTGAATCAGCCAGTATGAACAACAGAAAGTCATCAAAAGTAGAGGTGAAAATGCTATACAAATCATTAAAAATAATTTGATTCCTGTAGAGGCAATCAAATTAAATGAAAATTATTCTAGTTAGATTGTTACTTTGCATTTCCTTTATGGGCTGTATTGATAAATTAATATAGTGGTAAAATAAACTCATATAAATTGCAGTGTCAACTCACAAGAATCATTAAATTCAAAGAAGTCCTACAAGATGCAAGCTAGTCAAAAGATGAGTTTTCTCACGTGACTGTTTACTTAACATTTATAAGCAGTGACTATTTTAAAGCAAAACTTGATATTTATAGGTTAGGTTTAAAAATAAAACTTTTGGAATGTAAGAATCTGGAAGAATGTGTGTGTGTTAATCTCTGTATACTCTAGTTCTGTATGCATCATAGAAAGCTTCTGTATATCTAATAAATCAGTAAATTGTGTGGCTAATCTGTCATGTGTCTTGTCCCACTTGGCATCTCAGGAAAATATGTCTGAACTATTCTATTAGTTATTTCCACGCTATATTTGACAATAATACCAGGAAACATATGTAGGGAAAGGGCAATGGAAAAGAGTAGCGAAGAAGCAGTAATTAGGAGGCAGTTACTATAAGCAGGATGTGATGGGAAAAGAAATTTCAGTACTACTTCATTCTCTTGCTTTGTCACCTCTACCTGATTAGACATCTATGTACGTCTACATTATCTGTTGATCTAGACTGTAAATTCTTTGAGGTAAGAACTTTGCCTTTTTGTTTGAAAAATGTCCATCATTCTTTGAATTATGTATATCTCAACTCTCGTGTGTTACTGGATAAACAGGCGCAAGATGTGTCACATGAATCATTCAGGAAAGGGAGAAGGGTGACAAGCAGACTCTACAACCCAAGTCCTTAGTGCCTGCAGCGTGTGACGGAGATAAGATATTCAGACCTGTATGGATCAGACACTGAGGGAGTGTGAGATGCAGGATTTCCCAGTAGATTCAGTGCTCTTCGCTAACATAAATGAATGTTCAGGAAAGGAAATCAAATCTTGAATGCAATTCCATGTTTTGAAGGAGAGTGTTTATCTTGTCCTCCATAGCCTTTCCATTTCTGTGCACATTTTCCTCCTTTCCAGTAGGAGTCCCTTCCCAGGGACAGACTCTTGTTCTCTCTCCTTGCTACTACTTTGTATTCAAGCCAGTCTATTTTTAATTGCTGCTTCATCCATGTTTCAGTGGTAAACATTTACAATACAAGAGACATTTCAGTATTAGGGCCCAGAATCACAGCAATCTGTATTTTGAGGTGGGCATCCACAAGGATTTGTTGCTTTGCCCTGCAACTCCAGCATGAAGAAGACATGGCAGAAATGGCAAGTTCACAGATGTTAGTTGCCATCCTTTAATCAGCCCCTGCCAGAGTGCAAAGAATTGTTTCTCAGAGCCATATTATCTGCATCTTTGTGAGGACATGTTGTGGTTTAACCTCAGTCGGCAACTGAGCACCACACAGCCACTCGCTCACTCCCCCCCCACCCCCCCGGTGGGATGGGGGAGAGAATTGGAAGAGCACAAGTGAGAGAAACTCGTGGGTTGAGATAAAAACAGTTTAATAATTGAAATAAAATAATAATAATACACAAAGCAAGTAATGCACAGTGCAATTGC
>NW_008795303.1:720950-729609 GCF_000699145.1 Aptenodytes forsteri
GTAGAGCATGGGAAGCTGAAAAGTCCTTGGCTAGTGTAAGCATTACCTAGGCAACAACTAAACATCAGTGTGTTATCAGCTTTGTTCTCATCCTAAATCCAAAACACAGCACTGTACCAGCTACTAGGAAGGAAATTAACTCTATCCCTGCTGAAACCAGGACAGGACAGTAAGATACTTCTGTGAACTCTGCACTTCCAAGATACTCACATGAGACTTGGTGAGGGGGATTTCCAGACATGTGCACACAATAACCCATGCACATTAATCTGAGACCTCCCATCCAGAATAAGGCTACCGAAGATCCCAAAATCCCCAGCAAGTGAGAAATTTCCCTCACTCTGTCCTGATGAAAGATTTCTAAGTAAAATTAATGACAGTTCAAAACTACTGGGAATGGAGGTAGGGTAACTGATGGCACATGCAAATGTGATCTAAATCATCTATGTGATTTAGACTTTCTAAATAGACTGTCTTTATACACTTGTCCTGGACAGCAGATACCACAAAAAACTTGTAGAGGTTCATCTAGGGCTGAATGAACCAGCACCCGACACTGTCGGCAGTTGTGGTGGTTTGGTACAGAGCACCTCTGCAGTCCTAGAACATCCACAAGCACTAACTTCTCTTAAACAACTGGAAGATGCAAAATCACCGTTTTTGTTTTTTTTAAGACAGACATAGCCTTTCTGCCAGCTCTTGTCTTCTTCAGAAAAGATTACTTCTTAGTATGTCTTTAGTAAAGAGGCATCGGTTGTGCATAATAGATCTCATTATCTTTGAATTAGCCATTAGTATCTTTCAGTGATGAACAGATACAAATATTAAATACAGATAAACGTTACATGGAGAAGTTGAGTATTAGAGTCCATTTCTCGAGGGCAGAATTCTTCTCCCTCTGTGAGTAGTTGCTGCACTGTGCTGGAAAAAATCTGCAAACTACTGGAAATAGTTTCAAACACTATAAGGATTTACATACAGTGTAAAAAACCAATAAACTAAATCTTCCAGAACACTTGTGAAAAAAAATTATACTGTATCTGTGTTCTTTAGTAGGCTCTGCAGATTTTTTTAAGAGTCATTTAAAAATAAAATCCAAAAGAAAAAAATCATATTTTCTCTTGTTTGGAAAGTATTTGCAGTTGTATTTCTTGTGTGTGAGCAAAAGATGGATTTTTCAGGTGAGAAAAAATGTAATTTTTAGTGTGAATATGGACAAGAAGTTGTGCTTTTTATCCTGACCTCTATGTTGCTCTTTTGCCATGAAGAAATTCATAATGCTTTTACTGTACTAGTCAATTGTTCTGTAAGTGATCAAAAATAAAAAGAATTTGGAGAAACTTGGAAGAACTGGTACTGTTTAATTGTCTTGTTACAGTATTTATTTTGATAAATACTATCAAGGCATGCCGTTTAAAAATAATAGAAAGTAACTATCCTGAGGAACTAAAAAACTGAGGCTATAAAAAAAACAGAACAGGTGAATTAGTCAAAATTTGAAGGCCAAGGGAAGACCTTTGGCAACACGAACAGTTAGCAGTTTTTTCCTACTCACTACTTACAAGCCCATATTGCTTCTCTGAACAACATAACAAAAAAAGGAAAAAAAATAAAGCCCTAAGAAGAGATTTGAAAACCCCACAAAATAATGGCTATGCAAATTTGGTCATGGATTTTTTTTCCCCACTTTTAATGGGCAGGGTGAGGAATCACTCAGAAATGTTTGAGAAGCAAACCAACAGCTGCAAAAACCCTGAGCTTTAAAAGCATCTTTCCTAAAGCTTCAAATCCAGAGCACTCGGTATAAGTCCATATCTATACCTGAAATGTAATAAGTGCCTTGTTCTTTCATTTTTGCTGTCCTTTTGAGGATTCATGCAAATGTCTGTGAAAGGTAGGTATACCTTGTGCTATCTTAAATCACTCATTCTTGTGGCAGTGTTGACCTCCCAAGCTAAAACACAGTTAAAGAAACCCTGCAGCTGAGATATACTTGAGATGCTGCAAATTAGTGCACTTTCTGTATGACCTTAAAGCTCTGCTTGGGACAGTGGAAGTTGTTTTTAAATGTGAGTCATTTCAGTACTTCTAAAAATCTTCTTAGCTAACACGTTCGAGATTCATTTATTTGTGGGGTGGAGGGGAAACTCAAACCACATCCTGCTTAATGCCAGTTCTGAAAATACGTTTGCTTATTTAATTAAATTATTCTTTGTTGTTAGTTGTATAGTATCTCACTTGAACAGGTATGTTTTTCATGTCTAGAAGATCACTTCTGTAGCATTACTATGTAAAGCTGTCTAGGAGGACAGCATGAAAATCACAGGATAATTTTTATTTCCCAAATGACCCTTGATGTTATACCCTTGAGTTTCAAAATCTTATGGAGTGAATGCTAATCTTCTAGTGCAAGAAAATCTCCTCTAAAAACAGAGTAAGCGCTGGGTTGCAAGAGATAGATTCATATGCTCTGCCTGGCTGTATTAACCACAGTAGATAAGACATTCCTGGGAAAAAGTGTGTCTGAATAGCAAAATGTCCATAAGTATGCAAGTATTTTGTCGTGACTAGAGAACCTTGCAGAAATGTAATGACTTTATAATTAAGAAAAGGTGGAATTAATGCAAGTTTCTGAAAAAGGAGACTCTTGTAAGACCAAATTTGTAATTTTCCTGGTTTATTCATGTTTTAACAAATACAGCTACAGAGAATCATTGGGAAGGAAGATGATTTGAAGACAGCTGGAGACGAAACAGTATTTCGGGTATGAAATAGAGATACGTTTTTCTTTACAAAAGCATTGTCATATTTCCCATGAACTTTGTTATTTTTTTTGGAGTTTTTAGATAAGTATATAAGTATCAGTATTAGTGCTTTAATTAAATGAAAGCACATGATTTGTCAACTACTTTCTAACTGGGAAAGAAAAATGTTTGTCATTTCTGAATCTCCTGATGAAATGTATGCAATTAATGTATTTTATTATGGTGTAGTCACTCCATTATTTAGTTTCTGTAAGCCTCTGTTCCAAAGTAACTCTCTTCTGTTTATGAAAAACTCAGAAAAAACTCTGTATGGCCATATGAGAAAAGATGTCTTTCCAAATAGAAATTGATACCGTAAACTTACCTAAGTGCTGCTGTTGCAGTAATATCAGTTTATTCTGAGTTGGTTTGAAATGTAATTGCTGTCATTGAGGTGACAAAGGCAAGGATTACTTTAGTTAGGTCCACTTCCAGAAAGAAATGGCTTAGATGCAGATCAGAAGAAGAAACAATCTTAGAGTATGATCTTCCAACTGGGTTAGAAGTTCCACTGGATTGCAGACCATTAGCTAATGGCAAACACAGCTTGTCAATGAAAGGAGAGGTAAATTCCTGCTCTCTTCTGGCTGTTTTCCCCTGAATCCTGCCAGTATCACCTACCTTCTTCCCCGAGTGGAGTCTTTGCTAGCTGCGATCACTTCTTCAGTCTCTAGTTAGCACAGAGACAAGATATTCTGTAGCCTGGATGAGATTGAATGAGAACTGAAAACAGAGAGGGGTAAGTCCTGAGCACACTGAAAACACCTCAGAAGACACTGATGAACTGTGGCGAAGGAGGGGGAGAGTACAGATGGATTATCTCCAGCTGTTACTATAAGGTGCTGCTTGCATCAGCAGCACTACTTTTGTTGCGTGCTTAAATTGGATAGTGTAGCTGAAGGACATTTTTCTCACCACAGACTTGCTTTCAGTTGTAAACTGAAAATGGGTGACTAGGCATGGGGCAGCGACTGCTCATGTTGGAAGCATTCAATAAGAAATTCATACAGGGCTCAGCTTTATAAACCTATCATGCATCGGCAGTTTCTAAAAAAGTTGGTCCAGCTCGTGTTCTTTGCTTTTTCACCTGCCTGGGGAAAAAATGGAAGTGGCAGTATTGCTAACACTTTTAATATTTACTAGGCATAAACAAAAACTGTTTTCTGATGCATAAAGGTTTTGCTCCCTCAATATGCATCCGGAGTTCAGTTAAAAATTGTTTGACTAACTAACAACCATCTCCTTTCTTGAATCTTTTCGTCAGTCACCAGATTAAAATAGCTAGGATTAATAGGGTTGTTTGCTCCTCAAAACCAATTTCAATTCAGACTTAACTGCCATGACAGTGAAAGAAAAAGGATCTTTATTCTGCATGAATGCACAGCTATAGTATAAAATTTCCAGAGAGACTTTGATACAGTTGGGCAGATTTAGTTATAAACACATAATCTTATTGGGAGCTAATTAAATACCTGAGCCTGAATGTCTCTATTTTGTTTTTTCTCTTGCTTCAAATTTTGTCTTCAGAACTCTCCATTGAGAAAAATCTGAAGTTATTGTAACCAGAAAATACTATTTAATATGGTTTCTTAGCAGATTATAAATGGAATTATAGTCTGTTCAAAAGAAGAATTAAATAGCTTTGGGGAGTACAGCTATCTTGAAATTCTTCTGGTCTCTATAGTTCTACTTGGCAAAGTCCAAATTATCACTTTTCTTCTAATTTTTATTTTCTTTCCTGTCTCTGTCTCTCACAAAAGAAGTTGATTATCTTTATAAGCAGTGAATCTGACTATACAATGTAATCAGTGCATATGTTTTTACCCCTTATTTTTAATAATTATGGCAGTCATAGTATTACTTTCAAGCAAAGCAGATAAAGCATAAAAATATGGCTTTTAAGTTGACTGTGTTCTTTGAAAGCTGAGATACTGCAACAGAAGTTTGGTGTTTGGGATAGTTCTTTATTTCCACAACGCTTTCACAATTTGCATATGAGTTTTCTGGTTTTTCAAAGTAATCCCAGTCTCATACCAGATGGAAAACATGAAAAACATGACTTATGAAAATAAGGTATAAATGGTAGTCTGCAACTTTATTTAACCACCAGGTATATCCAGGTATGTTCCCTGTCCAGTGTGTAGACAGAGGTCCCAGTCATTCATTTACTGTATGGAGATACCAGTTAATACTCATTGAGATACTGTATTAGGAAAAGAAAAAGCAGTTCGTTTGCTGTGCTCCCAGAGTGCTTGTATCTCTGCCTCTTTTACTGAGACTTTGACTTACGCATCTGAAATTCAAAATTTCACCACTTAGTAGTGGCCCTTGAATGGGATTGCAGTGGACTTTGTTATCCAGATAAATGTATTTCAGTTGAGGGATTTTCTTTTTCCAATATCATAATTGATGCTGGAAGAAAAGCCAAAAAATCTGCCCAGCCTTAACCGGCCCAGTCTTTGGGAATTTCCTTGCTGACTTTTGCAGAGCAAGCAGTCTGATTTACTCATAGCACAGGCATGCATGCACACACTGAAGGAGAGATGCAGGCAGACTTAGAAGACTGGCAACCTGGTTCTTTCTAACTAGACTGGAGAAAATGGTACAGAAGTCAAAAGAGGCAGTCACTATCTCACCTCACCCATCTACCCATAGGCCAAAGGAAATGGTGCACCTGGCTTCCTAGCACAACTGTTCTGCTTCACATGAGACATCCAGCTGAGCATTTGACCATGCTTCGTGGAAGAGGAGAGGCAGACTGCTTGTCTAGAAGTGGTGTAGAGTGTTATAGGAAAGTGCATGAGCTAGAAGAGTTTGGTGTATTTTGAAAAAGGTGTTGCCCAGTGAACAGCACTAGTTGCTTTTGTATTAATGCCCTGAGTTCCTTAAAATAGTGGTACATAGTTCCTTAATAGTGGTACATGCATTAGCATTCTGGTAGTGAAAACAATGCTAATGGTTGCAGATACCTACTGTACAGCCCAGTCGTTTAGATCAGGGACTTTGCTCTTGGGTCCTTCAATTTAGATTAATGAGTTATCAAGTAGTTTCAGTACCTCTAATTTAATATGCTTTGTATAATGGTTAAACTTAGAAGTTAATTTTAGCTATTGTTAGGAAAGGAATGACAATACAGAATGTTCTGTATTTGTTCTTAAAATGGAATTCATGTTGGGAAATAATATGTACGTTGTCTTATTTCCAAATGATTAAACATATGCTTCTGGATTCCATAATGAACACATTTTCAGACAAAGTATCTCATTTACATGGGTTTTTTTAAACATTTAACTAGTACGTGGGGACCCAGCTATTAATCTCTTTTAAACAGAAAACTTTTGAACTAAATTCAGTCTGACTATAAGCAGTATACTTTTAGACCCACACATGGATATTTTCCTATTGATTGTGTATTAGTTGTTTTAACATGTCTACTTTTCTTTCTTCATTATTCATTCACACATTTATCACCACTTAGCTGGTCAGCACAAGGTTTTACACTTGGACCTTTAGACATTGCAGCATTGTGATGCATCTCCTCAGCCACAGAGACTGGGCGGGCAGATAGGCCAGACTGCCTATCTGCTCCCTAGAATTTCAAACTAATTTAAAGGTTTTTTTACCTGTAGCTTCAAAGTCTGTAAAGCCCTGGGCCCAGAATAACTAAAGACTGCCTAAACTGAAGGGAGGAAGATGGTGGTTGACAGCTGTGCTCTTCTAGTGCAGTAATACTCTGTAACAGAGTTGCAGCATATCTGTGCAGCACATTGAATTTTGCCAGAATCTGGTCCAAAACTAAAATTAATATCCCTCCCCAAAAGAGTGTGTCATTAATCTTGTCACCTCTCAGTTCATATGGAATGCACATTTTTTTCTTAACCTGTCTTCTCCAACATAAATGTATATGTTTTGTATCAGCAGATTGAGTTCTGTTGAAAAGCTTTTAGATACTTTAAACCAAGGAGTATTGCAATGTTCCTGCATGCTTTAAAGGAAGCTCTCCAGGCACGTAAACCCCATAAAGAACCAAGCCATGTGGCATCAAAATATGCCACAAATATTAACAAACTCTTGGGTCATTGTTTACCTCACAGACAAGGAAAATATTTTATTTTTTCCACTTGATCTGATGACATTATAACCTCAAGAGAGGCAAAGAAACATACTTTCAGACATCTTTTTAGGTACCTATTTTGCTAGTACATTGAATTTCGATAGCAAAAGTCTCTCCCCCGAGGAATTCATCTGGAAGCCTGTTGTGGTCACAGTAGCATTGCTTTCCATTGTGCAGATGTGTGAGGCAAGGCTACCCCTTTAGTCT
Organism: Aptenodytes forsteri; assembly: GCF_000699145.1. Taxonomy (NCBI): domain Eukaryota; kingdom Metazoa; phylum Chordata; class Aves; order Sphenisciformes; family Spheniscidae; genus Aptenodytes; species Aptenodytes forsteri. The sequence continues at coordinate 728,076 of NW_008795303.1, forward strand.
CTGCTACTTAACCTAGTCTGAAGTGCTTTAAATTATATAGCTAGAGAAGCCAGATAGCAGTGTGGGCTCCTGACAGGCCAGGGAAAACACGATTTGGCTTTGCACTAACAGCTCTAGTCCTCAGTTCAAAACAGTAAGAATCTGGTCATAATCTCTGAAGGCTACCTAGTGCATTTGCTTGTAAAATTAATTGGAATAAACTGGAAATGGTGCACGTAAGCATGCTCACTTGGCATTTTGTGATTACTGAAACTTGGGATGGCAACCTGAACGTGGACTACCTGGGGACGCGTTCGGACAGCGGGGCGGGGGAATTGGACATAGTCCATCAGGAGTCAGTTTTAGCACCGAGAGCAAGGAGGTTTATGCATGCTGAGAATGGGTGTGCTCTGCCTTTGAAGCCAAGTCCATGTTAATCAAAAGAGCATGCTTCACTGAACGTCATACTTCCTGAGGGTGGGTCCTCATTACAGATTCTCTACTTTTTACGGAAATTAATATTTTTAAAGTATGGAATGACAGGGAGGCAGGGCCTGAATTCTTGTGAGGGACTGTCCCCAGCTGTGTATAGAAGCTGCTTTTCCCAGCTGCCAGCACAGCACCGGTCAGGCAGCCTCAGGCTTTGCAGTGCAACAGTGCCATTCCCTGACTGCTTGATGCAGCAGGATTTGGTCCCTCTCAACCTGCTGGCAACAAGACTAGTTTTAACCTGTTCCTGTTTTTTTCATAAAGTATCTCCTACAATGTCTGCTCCTAGATTAGTTTTAGCCCACTTGGCTGGAAACCGTTTTTATTCTGTACCTCTGTGAACTGATGCAGAACCGTGGGTGACACACTGAAAGCTGAGGACGTCCATGAAGTTACATCTTCTTCCTTGCTAAAGCCACTAATGGTACAGCATAGCAATTCCATGGCATCAGTTGTCATTAAAAAACAACTAATCCCCAGGTAATGGGAATGCTGGATGTTGTTGAATGCTGCATATAAGCTGTTTATTGCTTAGAAAACAGTCCGTCGGATTTCTTCTCAGATACTGTCTGTTATACCCTCTGTAGAAAAAAAATGTGCACAGTTTACCCTGTCTGTATCAGATCCAATGTATTCTTGAATCCTACCTCGTAAGAAAGTGCCTTGCAAAACATTAAAAACTTCAGTATTGATTTACATGATTAAAGCTGATTCATGATAAAATGCTATATTGTTCATTCTGGCATCCACTTGAGGCTGTCTGGGCTTTGCCAAAAAAGACTGCTTTTGGAGATCTGGATCTCCTGGTCTCACTAGCTTGCCTGTTCACAGTTCTTTTGACTAGCTGTACCTGGCAGGATTAATTTCATAATGGATACATCTTTTAAACCTTCTTCACAGAACTGAGTTGTAGGTCAAGGTCAGGTTGGACAGGGCTCTGAGCAACCTGATCTAGCTGAACATGTCAACTTCAAGCTCGAGAAGTGGGTCCGAGTGAACCTCATGAGGTTTAACAAGGCCAAGTGCAAGGTCCTGCACCTGGGTTGGGGCAACCCCCAGTATCAAT
>NW_008795303.1:729940-747191 GCF_000699145.1 Aptenodytes forsteri
GCAGGGCCTGTTGCGACAGGACAAGGGGGAATGGCTTTAAACTAAAGGAGGTTAGATTTAGACTAGATAGAAGGAAGAAATTTTTGACACTGAGGGTGGTGAAACACTGGCACAGGTTGCCCAGAGAGGTGGTGGATGCCCCATCCCTGGCAACATTCCAGGTCAGGTTGGACGGGGCTCTGAGCAACCTGATCTAGTTGAAGATGTCCCTGCCCACAGCAGGGGGTTTGGACTAGATGACCTTTAGCGGTCCCTTCCAACCCAAACTATTCTGTGATTCTATATATCCCAACATCTTGGAGACTCTCAAAATGACAGAAAGGTTGACACTCTTGAGCTGCGTTTGAGGCTAGGCTGCTTAGATTGAAATCTACATTGCCTCCAGGGATAGGAGCCTGGCATGATGAATTGACTGACCTAGTAGCTGAAAAACAAAGAGCATTTCAGAGAAGTGGACTCAAAAATTTGCAAAGATTTAGCGTTACCTTTGGAAAGATCACTAGCAGGCAGAAACTAAGATACTGTTCTCCTTGACCCTCCTCTTCTTTTCTGCCCCTGTTCTTCATCTATTCACTCTCCTTGTGTCTTAACCAAAAAAAATTTCAATCCAAAATATGTATTATTTTTACAATTTCTATCGAAACAAGACATTGCACAGCAAATACCATCTCCCAGGAAGCAAGTAAGAGAACAAGGAACGTATTACAGATTTTAATCATGATGAATGCTTTCCAGTTATGCCTCAGGCAAATTCTGCAATGAAAGGTGGTAAGAATCTAGAGACAGTAAGTCTATTAACGTTTCAGATGAGTTTTGAAAATCAGTTAGGTACATTATTCCGAAAATCCTGTCTCACTGTGATAAGTTTCTTCTCAGTGGCACTTGTTGCTACTTGCTGCAGTATCAGGTCCTAAATGTCAAAAGCTCAGTGGGGAGCTACAGGATTAGGTAGGTCTGTGCCCATGACTCAGTGTTTGCAGCATCAGGCTTCTATGTTAACAGTCTGTGTAATGTAATAAGGAAATAAATGTTGTGTTATCTGATCTTGCTTAAAAAAGAATAATTGCATAATTCAGCAGTTCATGGTGCTTTTGAAAAGTGTACAAGGTGTTAACATTACTCTAGGAACATAAGCTTATGTTTGTAGTATGTACACACATGTTCATTAGTTCATATACACTTGTGTGGCATCAGAGCTAGGTCTTTGGGATTCTTTGTGTGAACCAACGGTCCCAGGAACATGTATGAGCTCCCCAGCTGAGATACATATCCCTGCCCCTTCCCGTGCCTGTATCAAGATGAGACTTGGAACATCACCATCCCTTCTCCACTCTGTGCCTCAGCTTTCTGTAAAGCACACAGCCCAAAAGGGTGCTGTGCTGCACCCTCCCCAAGCTGAAGCCACCAGATACACCAGAATACAAATTTTCACTCAATTTAGATAGTGGCTCTGTGAGTCAAAGCTACCGGTCTAGTCCTGTGTACAGCTCCAGGATTAGGTTACCATTTCATTCTCATTGCCAAGAGAGACATTCCAAATGTAAGTTACTCTTTTACCTAAGCTCAGGAGGGTGAGGTGTTGGAAATATTAATAGAGCTCTTATTATCTTCTAACAAAGATTTGTCATGTCGCTACTAATTTATACAGTTCAGCAGCAAAAGCTCCTAATGATTCTGTGGACAAAAAGGAATTATGTACTAACATGTACTTTAATTTAATAGCATTAACTCTAGGAAAAGCAATTTTTTGAAATTTTACCCTTAAGCTGTAGTCTCTGTGGTCTGCTATTGCATACTCTGTTTTTAAAAAATCTACTATTTTGTAGTTTTAAAATACATTTAACTTTCACTAACATAGTGTTTGGACGTCTGCCAGTTCCACTTTGGAATTTCAACTGATAAAGAGGGTAGCCAACAAGTAGGTGCATATTTGTTATAAATCCAGGGATAGGCTTTGTCATCTTAGATAAGATGAGATAGGTATTGTTTGTATGTCGTCTTCTAGCTTATAACTAGAGAAACATGAATAGAAGAAAAAAAACCTTTTCTGTCACAGACTTAGTTTTTAAAAGGTTATTTTAAACCTCATTTTTCAGTTTGTTCTCAATACAACACTGATTTTAATATGGAGTAATTGAACTTGAAGCCTTAAATTGCATAATCAAGTTCAGTTTTAAAAATTACATAAGCAAATTTATTTCTTGCATTTTTCAAGTCTCTTTTAAACATGTAAGCAAAACCACAAAAAGCAGATTAGAATCTCACTGCAGTGGGAAATATGTGGACTCTTTTCTGTTTCTTCTTAGAAAACTTTGCATTCTGACATAAACAGTTTGGGTTTGAATTTCAAATAAGCATACATGAATGTTTGACTTCTGACTTTCAAAAAAGCATGTACCAGTGTTTATGCATCGGTCTTCACAGTAATCTGAAGTGTTTAAACTTTAGAAGGATGGATCTTGTCGGTATTTAAATATTCTTTGCCTCCAGTTAAATGATAAAGTTCAATAAGTACAGTTTGCATATGGCTTGAAAAGTTTTTTTTCCTAGGTTCACTCATACATAACTCGTATCACTGGCATTTAGTGAATTGTAGCTTGCAGTAGAAGTGAGGAATGTTACCTCTTTAACTATAAAATAACTGTGTCACATATGCAGTAAGCATGAAACACACAGTGGACTAATGGGACTTGTTATTGATGATGCTGAAAGCTAAATAACCATTAGTATTAAATCTTATGAATAGACTCTTGTCTTTCATCTTACCTCTTCAACCAGATAAAAGACACAGAAGCTATTTAGATGTCATAAGAATAGTTTGTTGAAATCCCTCCAGAATTACCAAAAAAAAACCCTCTCTTCATGTTGCTTAGTGTTTTGTTGCGTTCAAAGAAATGCCAGTATGCTAGTGTTGAAAGAAGAATAGAACAGAAATCCAGCATTATGTGTGGTTTTAGGCTTGTTAAAGATGCTGTTGAGTTGAAATAATGTGCATCCTTTTTCTGCAGAAATCTCTTAATCAGATTTAAAAAAATATATAGAAAAGTCACTAACATTGAAAATTTGCAAGAAACCTTGTAAGACCATTTTATAATAGAGCACTTTGAATGTTTGTATTTTTCTAGTTTTGTTTCTTAGACTATCATGAATGTTTTTAAATGGCTGCATCAAATTAGAAATATCTGACTAAAAACTTTTTTATGAAGATGTTAACTTTATTTAAAGCCTCTATTCACCTAAGCATAAAGGTTTTTAAAGATTTAACTAGCAACTTTCTCAGTTCTCATGTTATAATAGAGCACTTTGAATGTTTGTATTTTTCTAGTTTTGTTTCTTAGACTATCATGAATGTTTTTAAATGGCTGCATCAAATTAGAAATATCTGACTAAATACTTTTTTATGAAGATGTTAACTTTATTTAAAGCCTCTATTCACCTAAGCATAAAGGTTTTTAAAGATTTAACTAGCAACTTTCTCAGTTCTAATAATAAAACACACTGAAGGTGGTTGTAAATTGTACTCGTCTTTCATACAGAATATTTGGAAGCAGAATATATAATACAGTGTTACCAATTGATGTAAAAGAATTATTCAGCTCTGAGATCCTGTGTGATAGCTTTGGGAACAGTAATTAAATTGGAAGTATCTCTTGTGAAATTCTAGTTAAAATAAGTATTTCCAGATTTGTGGTGAACAGATATTAATAATCATACAATGCATAATAATTAATCATACTGTTTTTTGTTTTATAGGGAGCAGAACTGGAAAGCTCTGGTGTTAATACTATGTTGCTGATACATTTCTTTGGAAAAGAAGGAAAGGAAAAACTTCGCTACTCTGAGTTTTTCAGGTATTTTTTGCAGTTAGGCAAGCCTAACAGCAACCAGTCCTGTTCCTACCCCCTCTACTTTGCACCAACACTGGCATTAATCTGACCTCACACTGAGCTGATTCAGAAATTTAAGCAGGTGATCAAGCAGGAGATTATTCATGATTTTGCATGTTTAAATTTCTAGTTTAGCTCCTTGGGTCTGCTGTTTGCAGGAGGAGTTGAGCACCATGATAACTCCAAAGCAGCAGTGGGCCTGGAGGCTGTCAGGGTTGAGACTACCATTCTTGGCAGCTGTGCGATAGCATACCTTTAGACAATATGATTCATGAGTATCTTTCTTTTTCTTGATCAAATCACCAAAAAAGTGACTGCTAATGAATTAAAAAAGCTTTTCTGAGCTGAGACACCCCCCTCCCATTACAACTGTCATGGTAGGCTACAGGCAACTTCTCTGCTTGCTTCAAATTCCAGCTTCTGTTGAAAATTTACCTGTGCCTTTTCCTTTACCCTTTGAACTACTTTTGCAATGGGACTACATAGATACTTCATGGCACTTATGTCAGAACTGAGAATTAAGTCATAGCAAACACCACATCAGACTGAAACTTCAGTCGAATACCAAGTGGCCATTACTCCTGGAAACGTAGTGTTGTATACTCGTCTATTTCACTGTAAGCTTTGCAAAATCAGAAGTTAATGAAAAGTTTTAAGACTGGTGTAGGGAATCATTCAGTTTATACGTCATATACATGTCAGAAACATAGTGTAATCCTTGTCTGCATCAGAGTAGGAAGTTCTGCTGAGGTTGCTTTCGACTTGAAAACCCAACCAGGTATCAGCTATTAGTGTTTTAATTGGATGAGATTCTTTCTTCCAATGTTTATTTCAGTCAGTAATGATAACCACCACCTACACAGCATCACAACTTAATTGGTTAAAACTCTCTGTTTCTTGGGAAATCAATTTCTCCTGTTAGTATGAACTCCAGACACATCTTGCTATGTGAACTTGGGCCCAGAATCCAAATGCACAGTCTTTCTTTGAGATAAACGGAAGTTAAGTGCCTAAATACCTGTGTGACTCTTGACACTCATCTTGTAGCATCGAGAAGATTATCTACATCAGTATTACCTTTTCTACAAAAATAATCAGTCATTTACAGACTGAAATAATAAATTAGAATAATATGTTTTACTTCAATATATGTTCAGAAGCAGGGGAATCTGCGTCAGCCTTCTTAAAGATGAATGTTGTTGCAATCAGTAGAGGTTTGGGGAAAGCCAGAGTAGAAGAGGAAGAGTGGCAATTTTTCTAACACTAAAAAGTGTTCGGCTCCACTGGCTCTGGCACACACCAGTCTTCAAATAAACAAAATTTCTCTTTTGAAGACCTCGATTCAATAGGAATCTAAGCGAGTGAAATAAGCTTAAGATGCCTCCAGCTTCCTTTTCTATAAATACCATAGATCCTCTCAACGAAGCAAAAGGCAGAGAGCACCAGTAAAAGGTTGTGTTTGCATATACAGTGTAAACTGAAAAGCCTCAGGTTTTAGATAAAATCCTACATTGACCCAATGAGGCATGACACTGATGAAACTATGTACCTAGTACATTCAGAACGCGTAGGTTAAAGACCTTTGCCTACCACACAGATAGAGGCCTGTAATCAAAATCAAACTCCCACATCTTGCTCTTAAAATTTGTGGGATAAGTGTAAGGTTTAATGCAGGTAATTTTTCAACAGTGGCAGTTATGTTTCGTAGGGCTGGAATGTGCCTCTTTATCACCGCGTAGACACTCCATCTCAGTTGCAACATGACAGTGAAGTTTGTTTAACACGCAGAAAGGTGAATAAAAGGATCACTGTCTTTTTAACCTGTGTGAAGATATCACCTTTCGCATGATTTTATTTGCAAGTAAATCAAGCACATCATTTCTGGGTTCCTATTGTTCAGAGAAAATGTGATTTCTATCTGATGGCCTCTCATAACATTTTACCTTACGCGGGAAGCTATTGTTGGCTGTTTGATCAAAGTGCCACGCTGTTTTTACAAGAGATGACTGATGAGCTGTACAGACATAGATCATTGTCAAAAGCAGAAAATAATGATGGCAAATGCTTTTATCATTTTCCAAGTTCTTGCCTAGAAAGCTTTTCCATTGATCAGTGTAGTACCTAGTAGAAAGTAGGGGTGATTAGGTTTGATTAGGACACACTAAAACTTGTCACATTAGTTAAATACACAGATATTGCTGTGCTGTAGAGTCCTTGAAACTAAAAAGAAATAAAAAAAAGCAGGAATGCTTCTTTGTGAAATTTCACTGTACTTACATGGGAATTCAGAAAGCTGAGACTCGTGTTCTTACCTCATTACTTACATATATTTTCCTCATGCTTCCTCCTTTTCAGTTTGGCTGACGCTAAAAAAATCCTTTTGTAAGCGTGCAACCATCTATATCTACATGTACACCAGTGATGTCTGACCCTTTTAGCCCACAGTCGAAACATTTAAAACATGTTGGACAGCCACAGTCAATGTATCAGGGCAATTAATTTGCCTTGTTCTCCTTTCTTTGCATTCAGATGGCACACAGAAAATGGAAACCGTCTACATCTCTTCAGGCAATGTGGAGCTGATGTAAGCCAGCTCTTGTGCCTCCCTTCCTACTGTCCTGAACACAGGAGGCACACTGATTATAGGGAGGGAAAATGGTTAAGCATGCTGTGCTCCATCTGTCTCCACCTGGTGCATGGTTCTTTGGAAATCATAGGTAGGCGATACACACAAGGACAATCCTCAGGCAGTTTTTTACTGGACATAAGGAAGGAGACTATGAAGCAGAATATCAGATCACTTTTCAACCTTCTTGGGCTGCTGGTAGCATGAAAGTAAAGTAACCTTTTCATAGGTATTTTGTGACACCAGTCAAGCTCTTTTCTCACTATCCTCCAGAACATAGTCAAAACAGCAACCAAAGCTGCTCCTTTTCATTCTCTGCTGAGCAGCGGTGGTGGGACTCCTGCTTCATTCTGCAGGGACTGCTTAGAAGTAGTGGAAGCAATCCAGGAAGCACACCATCTTATGTCTTTCACATAGTAACAAGGTGGTTTCAGAGATCTTAAGGTAGGACTCAAGGAACACGTGTTCAGCTCCAGACTGCTACATGATTTCTTGCCAATTGTATTGTCCTTAACATAAGGACAATATGATAATTATTAATAATAATTCACAACTTCAAAAGCGACAGCTTGTTTCCCTGGCAAAAGTTAGGAAATTTAAATCTGAATTATTCTGGAGTATGTTTATGTACATCACTAGTAAAGGTGGTGCCTCCTGGTCAAATGCAGCTATTATTCTCCCGTATCAGTTTAAGAAAACATAAAATAATAGGCAGCAAACGTAAAATCATGTAACAAAGAAGGGTAAATTTAATACAAGAAGCTGTAACCAGGTGAGACTTCTCAGGTCTTCTCAGAAGACCTGAACAAATTTCTGGTTTAGATGACCACCACTCAGTTTTACACCTCAACAATAACATCATCTTCTAATACCAGGCCCCATCTTATAGAATGTCAGATTTCAAACATGAAGTCAGAAGTTCTTTGGGATTCCATGCTTTTTTTTCTTATGCATAGCAGTTTCCCCTGGTTTTTGAGACATAACTAATTTTTGGTCTTTTCCTTCAAAAAAATGTTTCATTTGTGCTTTAATTTCCAGGTATATTGTATGTACTATTTTTTGTTCTGAGTAGAAAACTATTTAGTTTTCTAGGTATAGCAAATATTTCTTCTTCACAGCCACTGTTTTTTTTTCCCTGGAAAAGTCCCTTACTGATCTTGTTTAAGTATGTCTAATCCCAAATAAGAGAGGAGACAGTAACTCACTCCCTAAACAGTTTACGACTGCTATTATTTTTTTCTGTAATCTGTCCCCAAGCAAGCTTAAATCTCTCACAATCTCCTTGAAGGAAAAAAAAAAGAAAAAGTAGAGAGAGTATGGAAAGAATATTCAAAAAACTTTCTGATTGTTGTATTTTTTTTCTGGGATGGCTTACAAAAAAGTACTTCCTGGTATGGTTAAACAATGGGCATCTTTTAATCATATAAGGAAAATTAACATTTCAAATCCAGTTTATGGCATTTTCTTATCTGATTTGTTGCTTCCAAGTTTCTCATCAGTTATTAGAATTTTGCACCAGAAATAATCTTTAATCATTATTTCTTTTTTATTTTCTGCTTTAGCATGAAGGTCACAAATTGTGTAACCATACACAAAACATGCCTTGTCCCTACCTGTCCTGTTTCTTTTCTTCAGTATTTTGAATTCCTTGGTACATTTCATTTGAAACCTTTCATTTAAGAAACCAGAATGATCCAGGCTGAACCACACTGCTAGTGCTGACATTTGTCTGGTGCTGTTCTGTGTTTGTGCCAATGCATGGATGCAGGATCTCTTTCAGGTAGCATCATCAGCCAGTAGTGCTTTTGCTGTAATGATAGCTTGTACATTTTCAGTGATTTTCATCTAGGGATTTGGAAGTGCTTTGCAGAAATAGAATATGATTGCCTCCTTATTTCTCTCTGTACCTACACTTGCATCTATGTGTGTGTGTGTATGTATATAGACCCCTAATACACATAGAGATTACATCTCGTGCAACCAGGATCACAGTGAGGAAGTGAAGATGAGAACAAAATCTGGCTTCGTGATTGTATATTCCTATCATAACTGAAGCTGAATATTTCCCAAATATTTAGTAATGATGTTGAGAAGAATCTATGTTTCTTCCTTTCCTATATACTTAGCAAAGGAATAGCTTGATTAGTTTCTACAGAATGCTCATAAATGAAAGTGAGTAGTTTTGTTATGTTTGGTTTGGAAACATTGAGGACAGTAAATCGAAGGGGGTTTTGCCTGTAATTCTGAAAATGGTGAGATTGATTAACTGTCTTACCACTTGCAAAACTGAATTTACAAGCATAGATCTCAATGTTCTCTAAAGGTTAAAGGTGAAGCCCTTATTAGATTTTCTGTATGCTGTTTTGAAAGTCAGATTTGCAAAAAGGCAACCTTGCAGCTGGTTTGCAACAGTCCTTTGGTGCAGAGAGGGTTATTCAAGTCTTCAGAAGGACTTCAGTGTCCAAAGAGGAGCTGAAGCAGGGTACAAATGCCGGGGTGGTATATCCACCACTATCTTTGATGTTAAGTTTCCTTCCTATAAATCAGTGCAACAAGAACTAGTCAGTTCTGTATTAGCGTATTAAAGCTCTATGCAGACTTTCAGTTCAGGTCAAGAGGTGTAGGAAGGAAAACTTTCCCTAACCTTTGCTTTTGTGTTTCATTCTACTGCTTTGTGTTCCTAGCACTTCATTGCAACATCTCGGGTTGGAGGGGGAATAGCTGCATTCCTGAGGTCTCCCCACTTTTATTACATTTTCACTTCTATTCAAGCTGAGTTGCCAAAAAGACTTGAGAGACTCCCTCTTTCTGTAGATCTGTAAAGCACATTACAAAATGAGGGATAAATCCTGATAAGGTTTCTGGATGCTGTTGTAACACGATAATGAATTTGGCCATTGGCCTTCAATGTGGGTGTTTTAGAGAGTGTGGATAAAACAGGCTATCTTAAAGAAAGCACTGTCTGTTCCCAGCCTTTTCCCCATCTTATGAATTTATGTTTTACCTTTCCTTTTTGTTATTTGGAAACTTAGGGCTTGCTTTTATTCTCAAGCTACTATAGCATAAGAGTATTCCCGGTGTAATTATTTTTGAATTGTAGAGCACATCTACAATCAGAATCCTGTTCCCGTAGTTGAATTATGGCTCCCTTCAAAGTCCCCGGCCAAGCTCCCACTGACTTTGGGAGAGCATGAATTTCATTCCTGCGCTTGTTTTTCCTAATATCTGGATAAATTTTTAAGGAATTTCCAGCTGAAACTCATCACACCATGATCCAGAAGATACAAAAGCAAGTATCCCTAGTGGTGTCTTGGCATTTAAGTATCAAGTTTTACTTCCTAACCAGAAAGTTATTTTTAATAACTTTTAATAACTTTCACTTAAAAAAAACCTCATTAGAATTTTTAACTCTCACATCTGGGAATAAGAGTGACCTAGAATGCTGATGCGATGATTCATAGGATTTTAATTTTTGTAATATGGGATACTATCACATATAGATTTTAAATTGCACATTTCAGCTGCTGCTCTAAGTAGCGTTTGGTACAGGAGGAAATCTTCCCACTCTGGCTTGCCAGGAGCAAGCCTGCAAGTTGAAATGAAATATCCATTAATTTTTTTGTACCTAAATAAGTAATTCCTGCTTCCCTCCCTAATCTGCGCAGTGCAGCAAGATGCATGGCTCCTGCACCACAGGAAGGGTGCAGTGTCATTGCCCCAAAGCAACTGGAGAGGGCAAGAACCTAGGCCTGAGAAAAGGCAGTGGAAAACCCACAGTGGGGCTGGGGAAATATAATGCTTCATTTGCTGTCTGACTAGAAGAGGGTGCAGAAGCAAGAACACATAAAAAATGCCACAGCCAAATCCCTCACTTTCCTATTTGGCTTTACTGCACCTTTCAGCTGGCTGATGTGTTGTGGCTAGGTGGGCCACCCGCTCCTTCCTCAGCATTTAGAAATGCTTGGTCTTTCAGCTGTCCTGCCTTTATTGAGTGTGGCTAGAGGGCAGGTCACTGAGGGTTTTCTGCTTAAGGAAATGCAATATGTAGAAAAGATGGAAGACTATGTAGTTTGTCATCACCTGTGGCTACTGACCAGTACAGCAAATGACTGAACATTAGCTCCCCAAGATAAATAACATACTTTCAATAACAGACCTTAAGTCTGTTGCAAAACGTGTCTACCTTTCATAGATTAAAAGCCAAGAAAATAAAACACGTGGTGTCTTGTTTCCCTACATCCACGTTTTGGGCATATTTCTGAAAGTGACCTCATTTTCAGCAGCTTCTCCTCCCCCAGACAAGATGTTACATGGGTTGGAAACAACAGTCAAAAGATGCAGTTACTGTTCTGCACGGTCTCTGCTGTGACTTCCAGCCAAGCACAGTCCACACATCCCAGATACCATCTACTCCTTGCCATTGATGGACACTCCCAAAATGCCAGCCCAGTGGCCCTAGTCAGTCTCTGCTGGACTCACTCCATGCCTGGTCTACATGCCTGGTCCATGCCATCCTCTCCCCCTGCATCTCGACCTCCTTTCCCAGGATCTGGGGAGGTTCTTGCAGGCGACGCAACAGAACTGTTTCTGCCAGCCCGCACTGGCCAGTCTCCCTGGCACATGCTGACTGCTGGGCTGTCCAGAGGCAGCAGTCACCTCACGAGTTACAAGGACAGGAGCTGCGTCTGAAAACTGAAGAGTGGTTTGCAAGCTGTGCAAGTAAGCTTTCGCTGGTCTGTAAGACAAGGGGCCTCCCCTTCACACTGATGGCACAAACAGGTCCTTTGGTGTTTCATCCCCTTGTGAGAGGGCGAGTTGGGGGTCTTGAAAGTGAGCCAGGTCTTAAGGTGGACTGTGGAGGAAGATATCTCAGTGTTTGACTATGCTGTGGAAGCCTTGTAACCCCTTTTACTGGACCAGAAAAATGCCCATATAAAATGTGAGAGCATATCATACTCCTCCTCAGTATTACCCTAATAAAACTCTAGCCTGAATCTTAAAATCACTTCCACTGTCAGGCTTTCATTTACCTGCATGTCCTGAGCCATGAAGCATTTGTTTGCCCTTTATTTGCATGTGCAGCTCTAATTATTAGAGGAAAAAATACAAGAGAGAGCTTATGCTGCAACAGCAGTCTTCAGCTAACCCCTCATAGACTTCACAGAGCTTTGAGCTACTGATTGTCTAAGTGATCTCATTAAAGAACTAAAGATAGCTGTGCGGACTAAAATGCCGTAATTTCAGGGGAAAGAATTCAAACCCAGTGAGGCCGTGCAAACACTGATGAGCAAATGAGCCTCTAGTGATATTTGTTACATAGACCCTTAGCTGTCCTCTTCTCCAACCAATTGCTTTGTCCCTATAATCATAGAATCATAGGATACCAGGCTGAAAAGGACCTCGAGGATCATCTGGTCCAACCTTTCTTAGCAAAAGCACGGTCTAGACAAGATGGACCAGCACCCTGTCCAGCTGAATCTTAAAGGTATCCAGTGTTGGGGAATCCACCACTTCCCTGGGGTGATTATTCCAATGGCTGATTGTTCTCATTGTGAAAAATTTTCCTCCTGCGTCCAATCAGAATCCCCCCAGGAGTAACTTGTACCCATTACCCCATGTCTTTTCCATGTGACTCCTTGTGAAAAGGGAGTCTCCATCTTCTTTGTAGCCACCCTTTAAATACTGGAACATGGTGATAAGGTCTCTCCTAAGCCTTCCTTTCTTAAGGGTGAACAAACCCAGTTCTCTCAGCCTTACCTTACCAGTTCCATCTGGGTGGAAGCATCAGACATCTCAGGGGTTTTCTCTGTAGAAACACTGGTTTTAACTCTGAGGCGAGTGCCCACCATCCTGGCAGAGACCTAGAGCACTTCCCTGGGCTGTGGGCCTACAAGCAGGGTGCATGGCACTTCTCATGCACCCTTCTGCGCAAAGGCCTTCAGCCTTTATTTATATTTAAAAATTACCACTTTTTGGATTGCCCCATTTCTGAAGTGGAAATTACTAAATGGATCGCACAGTATTGTCTTTTACTTTCTCAAAATTCATATCAGGCCAGAAGAAAAGATAATGGCCACGTAGACCAAACTGGGGAAATGCAAAGCTACAATTCTGCTTACAGTTCTAGCTCTGTACCTACGGGTTGTTACTTGCTTTTTTTTTTTTTTGATTCCTAAAAGAATGGGTGTCTCCTAAAAACCTTGATGTTCACCCCTTCCTTTTTCAGACAGCTCTCTCCATACCTTCCCGAACACCTGCAACATCATTTTCTGTGCTCTTCCGAACTCTGTAACTGTCAATTATAATCCTCTCTAATCCATCCTCTAGTGAGTGCAGAACTGATTTGCCAAGCCCCTCCTTGCAATTATAATCTTTGAGGCTTTTAGTCATCTTTTACTGCAGTGATGATTTCAAGTTTCCTCTTTTCTTTCACCTTTGTGATTATTAGGGCCTCATCTTTCTAGGCACTTTCCAACCTTGTCATTCCTCTCTTATTAATATGAAATTTCATAAATCATGTGTCAGGCCTTTAGTTACCATGTCCTTTTTCATTCATTATAATACTGCCTTACCAATAATTTTATCTCATTGTCTGCACACTTTTAAACATTAGTTAAAGCTATATGCCAAGTGTACCTGTAAATTATCTTAGCAGCAGCAATCAATGAATGCAGACTTGGAGAGCACCCTACTGGTGTTACTATTGAAATGCACCCGTGGAAACAAATCTGCACACACAGGTAAAATTAAACCAGTGACATTTTAAACAATTATGTCGATAGTATCTGTGATTAAGAGTTTGTGTCTAGTGCATTTAATAGCTAAAGTAGTAGTAGTGATACAGTGATGCAAGTATCAACTGTTGGATAATATCTGTTTACACTTAGATTCATGGAAAATCTGCAAACAGAAGTCCAAGAAATGGAATTCATAAAGTTTTCAAAGGGTTTGAATGTCATGAGAAAAGAAGACTTTGCAGAATGGTTACTGTACTTCACTGATGAGGAAAACAATGACATTTACTGGCAGAATGTGAAAGACAGAATTGAGGCGGGAGAGGTTGGTACATAAAGCGTGCTTTGTTTTGCTTCCTCGTTTGCATGTACAGGTTTCATTTGAATATGAGTATCTAATAATGTAACTAGTTTCCAAGTGAATTATTGCAGCTTTTGAATTTGATGCAAATTTTATGCAAAGAACAATGATAATTTGCCAACTGAGAAATACAAATATTGACGATGAGTAAGCAATCACACCTAAACACTCGGTCCCGCCAGATTTACTGAAATAGATTTACTGGGGTTTGAATGTATTATTCATTACATATCATCTGAATTCTGTGATACTCTAGAATATCAGTTTGGAAGAATTCAAAACTTTTTGCAAGTTTACAAACAACCTGGAAGACTTTTCTATTGCCATGCAGATGTTTTCTGTAGCCAATCGTCCTGTTAAAAGGGGTAAGTACTGCACACCTTTCATTTTTTTTTTTTAAAGAAAAAATGCATTTTTGTTACAGAATTAATGTAAGTTATCCCAAAGTATCCCAAAGTAGCATTATGAAGTCCAAAAATAGTATACTGCTCTTCATTCTGAATTAATTCTATTTTATGAAAAAATAATAATATCAAGTTCCCAAAATTACTTGATTTGTAAGTTCTAATGTGCTATCATATGCTGAACCGCTCACAGCAGACTGAACCATAGAATCATAGAATGGTTTGGGTTGGAAGGGACCTTTAAAGATCATCTAGTCCAACCCCCCACTGCCGTGGGCAGGGACATCTTTCACTAGTTGCTCAAAGCCCCATCCAACCTGACCTTGAACTCCAATGATGGGGCTGGGCAACCTGTTCCAGTGTCCCACCACCGTCATCGTAAAAAGTTTCTTCCTTATGTCCAGTCTAAATCTACTGTCTTTCAGTTTGAAACCATTTCGCCTTGTCCTGTCGCTACAGGCCTTGGTAAAAAGTCTGTCCCCATCTTTCTTATAAGCCCCCTTTATATATTGAAAGGCCACAATAAGATCTGCCCAGAGCCTTCTCTACTCCAGGCTGAGTAACACCAACTCTCTCGGCCTTTCTTCACTGGAGAAGTGCTCCAGACCTCTGATCATTTTTGTGGCCCTCCTCTGTAACAGGTCCATGTCTTCCGTGTACTGGGAGCCCCAGAGCTGGACACGGTACTCCAGGTGGGGTCTCACCAGAGCAGAGGAGAGGGGCAGAATCCCCTCCCTCGACCTGCTGGCCACGCTTCTTTGGATGCAGCCCAGGATACGATTGGCCTTCTGGGCTGCGAGCACACATTGCTGGCTCATGTCCAGATTTTCATCCACCAGTATCCCCAAGTCCTTATCCATAGGGCTGTTCTCAGTCCAATCTAAATTCTAGGTTAGGAAGGATTTATTGAAACAACACATGCTTCAGTAACAGTTCATGGTAACAAAGCTTTTTCCTCATAGTGAAACTAGTTTTCTGAGGAAACTAAACAATAGAAATCTCTTCTTTTGCAGGGTCTGTAGCATCTTGCTGTGTTTTACTTATGTCTCCATACTGCCTTCTCCATGTGCTTATGTAGCATTATGCAATCATGGCAATGAAAGACAAACAATGTAGTAAAGTGGTTTTTAAAATAAAGATTTGGAGGAGGGAAGTTGCTTCTTTCCCATACAGTAGAAATAGGAGCAATGCAACAAAAGTTTCATGGACATACAAATGCTTTTTGTTATAATCCTGAGGTTGTTACTTACTTGTTATACTTCAAAGACAGCTCTCATAATTTATTTGAACATAGTAACATAAAAAGTTCCTAAGGAAATTTAATGAGGCATTAACATTCATTGAAATAAATATTTGATGGGCTCATGTGAAAAAGTGAGAGAGATGTGAGAAGACAGGAAGAGAATTCAGTATTCTTGAGAGAGAAATGTGAAGATTGTTTGAACCAAGGAAGGCCAAAACTGGGGGTGGGGGGTGGGGGTGGGGCTTACAACTTGTGACTTTCATCACTAGTTAATCCAGCCTTCAGGAAGAGTTTCGTTTCCACAGCCTCTCCAGGCGGCTGTTCTAGTGCTTAACCACTCTCATCATGAAGACTTTTCTGTGTCAAACCCTTGCTGCAACTTAGAACAGTTGTGTCTTACCTCCATGCACCTTTGAGAAAAATACGGCGCTCTCTTCTCTATAACCCCTTTTAGGTGGTTGAAGGCTGCAGCGAGATCCCTCCTTACACTTCTGTTCTCCCCAGGTCCCTCAGCTTCTCTTCCTCCATCATGTGCTCCAGTTCCCAGCTGGGTTTGTGGCCCTCCTCTGTCTGGTTTGACAACATCTTTCTTCTGCAGGGCAGGGAGACAGATTTTATTTGCACAAGGTGTACAAAGAATGCAGAGGAAAGAGGATGAATTAATGGTGAAATAATAGTCATAAGTGAGATACGAGAGTTTAGCTCACTTGTCTATTAAGTATCCCATTTTTAAGTGCCAAAGGATGATGAGGCCAGCAGTTGGTGTTGACTCTGGTAATGTTTCCTTGTAAAAACTCATTCCTAACCAACAGGCAGTTGTGACTCTGTTTATGCACTGAATCATACTGTGATCGAAAACAGTCAGCTCCTGAGGTAACTCACGGATGTTACATGTATACATGTCTAATCCTTTCCTGAATCTCACTAAGTTCTTTGTCTTGCTGTTTGCATGTATGTACATGTATACATGTATTCACACACAGATTAATATTTATCTAAAAATAAGACAGTCCTTTAGTCCCTCCTTTTATTCTAGACTTTTTTTTCTTCTAAGTTAGCAGCTCATCTTTTCTCTCTGATAAGGTGGCCCTTCTTGGTTTGAAGATTATTATGCTCCACCATTTTAGAAGATCTTTCTCCTTTTCTTCATGTTCTGTTCAAAAAACTGCAGTGCCATCTCTGGATTTATATTTAGCTTCAACAGCTGAAACAGTTAACATCTTTTTAAAGATAAAATTAAGACTCTACTATAAGCATCCCATATTTCATGTCCTTGTCAAATTGCGGTATATCCTTTTACAGAAGGATTTTCAACTTAATTATATTTAAACCAACTGTAGATTAATCAACTGCATTTACACAGGAGTTTTTCAGAGGCAAAGATGAGAGCTAAGTCAGGAGTGCTCTTTCCTCTAGTAAGCTTCAGAACTAATCATATTTATAGTGCTGTTTCTAAACAGCACTTGTTTATGAAAGCAGAACCATGTTATTACTATATTTATGACTTAGTTGGACAACTTGCTATAATAATCTACAATACTGCTATACGTTAATAACCTCCAGTCCCTTTTTGAAATTCACATTTCTGTGATGCCTTAAAAAATGCATCCAATTCATGTGTTGTGATTGTGCTTGCTATAATAAACAATAATCATTTCACTCTTACTATCTGCTGTTTTACGGCAACCCCACCCATTTCCTCATCTTCCTTGAGTCAAAACTCCAAATTCTTTACACCACAGAACGAAAAGTGGGGATAGTAGGTATTACTGTGATACATATGGTACTGTAAAGAGAGATGGCCAAAAAGCTGAAGAGGAAAGTAGATCTCCAGAGAGGTATGACAGCTTTTTCTGCCATGAATCCTCATAAACTCTTCCATCATAATTTAAGAGAAGGTAGCCTACTTCTTTAAAAATCAGAACTACAGGTATGTGTCGTGGTTTAATCTCAGTCGGCAACTAAGCACCACGCAGCCGCTCGCTCACTCCCCCCC
>NW_008795303.1:747425-752430 GCF_000699145.1 Aptenodytes forsteri
ATGACGTCACATGGTATGGCATGTCCCTTTGGCCAGTTTGGCTGTGCCCCCTCCCAGCTTCTTGTGCACCTCCAGCCTTCTCAGTTGGTAGAGCATGGGAAGCTGAAAAGTCCTTGGCTAGTGTAAGCATTACCTAGCAACAACTAAAACATCAGTGTGTTATCAACTTTGTTCTCATCCTAAATCCAAAACACTGTACCAGCTACTAGAAAGGAAATTAACTCTATCCCTGCCGAAACCAGGATAGTATGTAAAGCCATGTGCTGTAAACAGTGCGTTGAATATTTGATGGTCTGTGTTTCTACAGAGTTGCTGAGGGGATTGTTGGTTGAGGTGGAGCATATCGTAAAATACTGTTCTCTGAGGAGAACAGTTTTCTTGCAGAATGAATTGGCATGAAACTGGTTTGAGATAAAATGGTAGCATTTTTTATGAGACCGTAGTGAGGCAAACACTTATCATCCATATGCACAGGTATCAACCAAAAGTACGTAAGTTTTCAGCATGCAGCTATTTCTAGCAAAAATTATCACTCTTCCTGTTTCTTGAGTAGTGCATTTCAAAAGTTTATCATACAATTAATAAATATTGTGTTATGAAAGATGAAGCAAGCTCAAGTACACATGAACTGTGGCCTCCTAATAGTTTACTAGTTTACTAGTTCACACATCTCAAATTCTTCAGTTAGGATACCCATGAGACATTGTAAATTGTACAGAATCCTGCTATTTATGTGCTTTCCAATTTCTTTACAAGTTCACAGTCACTTATGATGTAATGTTATGTCTTTACTAGCTGAGTTCAAGAGGGCAGTGAAGGTGGCAACAGGACAGGAGCTCTCAGATAATGTTTTGGATACCATCTTCAAGATTTTTGATCTAGATGGAGATGACTGCCTGAGCCACGGCGAGTTTCTTGGAGTCCTGAGGAACCGTATTCATCGAGGTTTGAGGGTAACAAGCTGACATCGTTGTTTTTAAATACCACAGATGATTGCTACAACTGTCTTGTTAACACCTGTAGAAACACAAGTAGAGATAGTGAATAGAAACAAGTTATATTTTAAACTGAAGATTCCTTACTGCTTATGAATCTTGGAGGAGTGTTGCCACCAAGAACTTGTTATTACGCATGTGAACTATGGGAGCAGCAGCATTGCATTACATATTATATTTACTTAGTCTGTGAATAAGAGTCTTTTTTGTGTAAATACTAAACGTACTTTAACTTTATTAACAGGTACCGCAACAGCAAGGCATTCAAGGTTACTGGAAGTGTGTGAAAAGAGAAAGCATTAAAGGAGCCAAAGAAGTGTGGAAGCAAACTGGGAAAAGTCCTTTTTAAAGCAGTCCATTGTTCTTTTGCTATAAATGTTGTTATTTAGGGGGGGTTGTCTGTCCTGTTTACATAATAGCTGAATCAAAAATACTCTCTTTTTTTACTATAGTTAAACTTTAATTAACCCAGTTTCTAATGGAATAATTTTATATTGTTCTAGTGCAATCAGTTTGGTTTACAGAACCGTTACCACTTTTGACCTCCATACGGAAGTACTCTTGTTCTAGGGAATAGTGTTGTTTACTCCTCTGTGGAGTCTGACCCTGCGCTGTAGCACACAGGCTACGCAAGATTTAATAGTGGCCACTGGCAGGAACGTCACAGCAGTATCATCTCCTGTTGGAAGAGTGGACATCATCTCAGTTAGCCACTAACACAGCAGTTCTCTTTCCCTGGCAAGGATAGAGGTCCAAAAGGCGAAACCACTTGCACAATCCATGCAAATCAAGTTATCCTAAATCAAAAAGGAAAATTCACGTGGTTCGTGCCCTCATTACTGTGAACTGCTCACGTGCTAGTTCCTGGTGGATGATTCCACCAGATCCTGTGTGGATGTCTGGATTGTCTACCTTCATGATGATAATATTAAACTGGAAATACAAGACTGTTGATACAGGCTTTAAAAGTTGTACATTAATCTATGAATGTGCATTGGGTCCCTCAGACCTCTTCAACAAATGGTATAAATGAGAAGCAAAAATCCTTATTCTAGCATAAACAGCAGTAGCTACAATTTGAGTCATAACTATGTTGCCTTAATTGTATTGCAGGTGAATGTGTAACAAATAGTTGCTTTATCTTAGTAAAGGTTGTGACAGGGAATGCTGCAGTGTCGCAGGAATTCAAGGTTATAATAAGCAAGTGTTGGGGGCAAAATAAGTCCAATGAAATGTAAAAAAAAATGTTTATTATTCCAAAATGCAAAGTTAGGCATAAGATCTTAAACAGTAAAACAAGGAACACATCAAAATTAACATTTAGCAATTATAGATGAACGTTTTTTAGCTACAACATAGTGTGCATCTGTGTATACACAGGTGTGCATGTTACATGTTTTTCTTTCTTACAGCCTTAAGAGCCGATAGTCCCAGGTCCAGATCAGTCTTCCTGGTTGTCCGCTATATATAGGAGATAGACTTATCTGTAAAGCTCTCAAGGTTCTTCCTCTTTGCCCCTCCCAGTTGTCTGACTTGACTTGGCTGGGGTGAAAGCTTAACCTTTCAAGGCAGGTTTGTGGTAACAGACTCAAAAGATGGACTGGGGAGATGTCTCAAGAAAAACAACCAAGAAATCTCACCACTCTGTGAGGAAGTATCCATCCCTTTTAAGTATGACACTAGCTATGTTATTCTCAAAGTTGTACATAAGCTCAACAGGAGGTGTTTTTTTGTAATTTCTTTGGCGTTTGATGGGGGGAGCCTTGAGACGAGGGGAACCTTCCATGATAGATACCAGAGCAGCCCTCACTCAGATGAGGCAAAGGAGACACTGCATTACGAAACCATAAAGATGCCACGTAAGGAGTAGTGAGATTACAGAGAATGTATTTGGTATGTCAGTAGCGGTCAGGCAAGCTTGTGCTGAGGAGGAGTCCTCCCGCCTGAGCCTCAGCACGGTGGTCTCATGTAGGGAAATAGAGTGAGAAGCTGGCAAAGCAGCAGTGTGCCGCTCTTCCCTCCACGGCCTTCACTTGGAGCTTTAATTTAAATTGTGTTAAAGAGAAAATGCTTGTATTCTTGTCATCTGTGGACATGCACCCAGAGTCACCCACCAAAACAAGAGCATGCGTATGTGGGTGTCCTGAGACCTGTCTAGAAGATCAGGCACCAGTGACCACCAAGGGTCCCTTTACTTCCCCAGGAAACCATCGGAATGAAATAAAATGCAGTAAACGCCTCAGCCTCCCCCCCTCAAACTGAACTCATGCACTGCTCTGCAGGCAACAGGAAATTGGCTAGCTGGTTTACTTTGTGTGTTTGGAAGTTGCTTGCTGCTTCTGGTGATGGGAGCTACTTTTTATTGCTTTTGTGGTTTCTTTCGTTTACCAATGACTTGCTTCCTACAAGCTGTTTGATTTTCTTTTGGAAAAATCAATTCATTTAGCTTTAGCGTATCTAGAAGTTTAATTCCTCATTGCTCATTTATATCTGGGTTTGTGCAATCAGCAGTATCTGCTTTCAGCAGCAAGTTACTAAAAATGGGATTTCAAGTTTTATTTTTTAGCAAAGGCTTTGGTGTCAAGTTCAGAGGAAAAAGAGAACAGATATGCTTATTTTTAAATGAACTTTGTCTCTGTAGTAAAAAAAGAAACGAAATTATTGATTAGGAGTTAAAATACAGTTAGGAAACGTTTTCAGAAGTTACACTGAAAGTACAGCCATGAAGGAACTCCTTTGAAGGCCAGGGAAGGCTTGTCCATGAGGCTTGAAGAATCAGACTCTGTTTAATTTTATAGTCTGTTTTTGTCTTAACTAAAAGCCTTTACAAAACGGTCTTAAAATAATTTCTCATGTTCTCTTCTCATGTTCTAATTTCTCATATCTTAGGTTGAAAGAGCTGTTTACATAAGTGTTTAGATTGACCTTGTCTTTTAATGAATCCATCGTAGTTTTAGCATTAGATGTTTTAGTTTCTTTTAGTAGCTGTATGGTATTTGCAACCTGTCTGTCAGCATTACTCAACACAATTTGGTTACAAGTTTATGCCAACTGCCAATCTATCAGTTAAACTTATCAATTATGACTTTTTTAATGTTAGGAACTCTTCCTCTGAACAGAAATATATGGAAGAACTAAATAAAATTATTTTTTTTTAAATTCTCCAACATTGCATCTGAATGTTATGTGGAATAAAGTTGAATACATTGCACATTGCAGAAATCTGAAAAATTGATTTAACATATTTCAAAAGGATACACAAGGGTGAGTACAAGTCATTTACAGCATATAACTCACTCACAGAATTTTAGTTGTATCCCCATAACAACTTTTTACATTTCTTTCAGTTTGTTTAGTTTAAGATAATTGTTTAAGAACATTTACTCTTAATTTCTAAAAAGCAAAGGCAAAAATGCAGTGTGATATAAAAATTGATTTAACATATTTCAAAAGGATACACAAGGGTGAGTACAAGTCATTTACAGCATATAACTCACTCACAGAATTTTAGTTGTATCCCCATAACAACTTTTTACATTTCTTTCAGTTTGTTTAGTTTAAGATAATTGTTTAAGAACATTTACTCTTAATTTCTAAAAAGCAAAGGCAAAAATGCAGTGTGATATACTACAACTAAGAGAAACTCGTTGGTTGGTTCTAGAAATTAATTTTGGTATCTCAGTTTATGCAAGCCTCTTTCTAAAAGCAAAACTCCCTCTGGAGTCAAACCAAGTTGGTGGGTTTTAACAAAATATGCCACAATGAGGAGTATATATTCTGCATATAAGAACTGAAAAAGAAAAGTTTTATCACGATGTTATATGGCTGTCTCAAAAGCAAATCTCTGATTTACTCCATCTCTTCCAGTGTATTGTCTCCTTTCAGGGTTCAGACAGGTTGCCACTGATCGTGCCTGGAAACAGGCCAGCGCCTGATCTGAACTCAGGTATCATCATAGAATCATAGAATCATTAAGGTTGGAAAAGACCTCTAAGATCATCGAGTCCAAC
>NW_008795303.1:752959-758917 GCF_000699145.1 Aptenodytes forsteri
TCAACCAGCACCCCCAGGTCCTTTTCCGACAGGCAGCTTTCCAGCCACTCTTCCCCAAGCCTGTAGCGCTGCATGGGGTTGTTGTGGCCCAAGTGCAGGACCCGGCACTTGGCCTTGTTGAATCTCAGACAGTTGGCCTCGGCCCATCGATCCAGGCTGTCCAGGTCCCTCTGTAGAGCCTTGCTATCCTCATCGGGATGTGTTGGCTTGTCTGTTGAACCAGGTATTATTAAAAGGGTGAACAATATGTTCATTCCTAATTTCAAGCTTTTGGTGGAGAATACGTAAGGTTTTTATAATTTTAGGAATTATAAACGTTTTGTCTCTGGACTCCAAGGTGTCTCAGAGCTCGTGGAATTTGGGGTGTAGATATCAGACCATGTCTTGGCTCTGAAGAGTTTACAGATTACACTTGAGTTATCTAGAAAGCAGAGATGAGACAATAAGATAAACAAGCCAGCCCATGGATTGCAGTTTCATGGCACTTTACATGTCCAGTACATATAACAAAAAAGGATCACTGCCCAATAAAGGGTTAGAATGGGAACAAACCCAGGTATTTAGAGGAAGTATTTTAAAATTCAGGCATATTGACCATACTTTGACTTAAGCATAGAAATGGATCAATAAATGTACATTGGAATTTAAAAATACAGTTTTCTTCTCATGCAAGAGTTCTCATGGGAGAGTGCAAGCATGTCTTGTGCCTTCAGATTTAATCTTTCCTATAAGACAGTCACAGCTGGGTCAGGAAACTACTCCAATGCAGAAAAAATCTTCAGTCCTTCTGAAGATACGTGTCCAAATGATGTTGTGGTCATTAATAGTGAGATCCAGGTTGACCGAGCAACAGCTTCTGTAATGCAGGTGGTCACAAGGGAAGCACGGAGATGAACATGGTGAATGTAGACACACAGTGTCAGCCCCCAGCTGACCACAGAAACTCCTCCTAGAGAAACTGAAGATGTCGCCGGACAAGAAGTGGAAAGCCCTGTTCAGGACAGGAAACCTGAGAGGCTTGAGCATGCACAAAATTAATTGGCAAACAAGTGCATGTCTCTTCACTCTCCTGCTATTTGAAGGTTTCCTGCTGGCTTTGTTCATTAAAAAATTCCTAGTTGGTTCAATAATATAAAAATTAAGCAACATATGCAGAGACAGATTTCCCATTAGGCTGGTATTGGCTGAGTTAATGTTTTTAGTTCACTAACCAGAGGGCCCTAGCACAGAGCTCTGCTCGCCATCCTTGGGAGCCACGCTGCTGCTCCTGCACACTGGCCTCTGCAGGGAAGCTGCTTAACAGTGCACCCACCTGCATGGTTTTAGAAAGAACGCCTCATGCCCTGAAAAGCAAAAAGCCATGTGTCATGGTTTAACCTCAGCCGGCAACTGAGCACCACGCAGCTGCTCGCTCACTCCCCCTGGCTGGGATGGGGGAGAGAATCGGAAGAGTAAAAGTGAGAAAACTCGTGGGTTGAGATAAGAATAGTTTAGTAGATAAAGCAAAAGCCGCGCACACAAGCAAAGCAAAACAAGGAATTCATTCACCACTTCCCATCGGCAGGCAGGTGTGCAGCCATCTCCAGGAAAGCAGGGCCCCATCATGCGTAACAGTTACTTGGGAAGGCAAAACGCCATCACTCCAAACGTTCCCCCTTCCTTCTTCTTCCCCCAGCTTTATATGCTGAGCATGACGTCATATGGTGTGGGATATCCCTTTGGTCAGTTGGGGTCATCTGTCTTAGCTGTGTCCCCTCCCAACTTCTTGTGCACCCCCAGCCTACTCGCTGGTAGGGTGGGGTGAGAAG
The DNA here is from genome assembly GCF_000699145.1 of Aptenodytes forsteri. Taxonomy (NCBI): domain Eukaryota; kingdom Metazoa; phylum Chordata; class Aves; order Sphenisciformes; family Spheniscidae; genus Aptenodytes; species Aptenodytes forsteri. The sequence continues at coordinate 754,768 of NW_008795303.1, forward strand.
CAGAAAAGGCCTTGACTTTGAGTAAGCACTGCTCAGCAATAACGAAAACATCCCTGTGTTATCAATACTGTTTCCAGCACAAATGCAAAACATAGCCCCATACTAGCTACTGTGAAGAAAATTAACTCTATCCCAGCCAAAACCAGTACGCCATGTTTTTCCACACCCAATGTGAAGCTTGTCCTTTCCTTTTCTGCCCCTGGCTGAGGGTGGTCTGCCTTTCCACACTGACCGGGTGGTGGAAGTAACATGGAAGGCAACAGGCTGTGGGAGCACGGACGCTGCGCCTTGCAAAACATAGGGTTTATGTTGGCCCCATTTCACACAGATTTGAAAAGCTGGGAGGAGGGATATTCTGTAGTTAATGCAGAGAAATGTGTGGTTTTTTCCTCATGTGATTTCAGACACCAGCTAGCTGCTCTGAAACAGCCTCTGGAGCACCTGGCCTTTCTCCATGAACTGCAAAGGGCGCACAGAAAATGAGCTTCACTGGACTAGACTTGTACTTTGCGAATGCCACTTTTCTTCATCGTCTTTAATGGCCCCTGAATACAAGTACTTGCATTTGGATGTTTTTTGTTAAATTGATGTGCTATTTTATGTGAAGGGTGAAAACTCTTAGAGAGGAGCTGTTTCAAAACTTTTATGAATTTGGACCTAAAGAAAGTAGATTCTGAAATCAGAACCATCCAATGAGCAATTTCCTGGAGAAAGGAAGTACCACAGGGGTGTTGTACTGCAACACTGTATGCCTCAGGTCCACTGTTTTAGGGGAAATGTGTCAGTTTTAATATTACCCCATGGAGCAACTAGTAGCTCTAAATCACCCCCAAGAAAACCAATTGCTTTTAAGACTTGTCAATGAAGTGTTTTAAAATTCTCTTCTTTTTTCAGGATACAGATTTTTTTTAAATTATGTGGCATCTTACTGTGTCTTAATCTATTTTGAAATTGATACTATGAGAATGAGTGAACATTACTAAAAATGTTGCGTGCATCTCTTAAATAATGCACAGAAGGTAATTCCTAGAGCAACGGTAGCTGAGTCACAGGACAGACGATTACATTCACTGATGAAAAGGAAGGATGCCAAAATGTGATGCTTTGCCACTAATCTTTAGAAAAGGGGATTTCAAAAGAAGAGGAGACTAATCAAATGATAGGTCCTAAAGCTAAAAGAAACAAAGCTCTTTTAAATGCTATTAGAAGAAATTATAATTTAGGAGACATGAATATCACTGAACAAAAGGACACTATAAAAGCAAGGAATAAATCAATACGGCTGAAATTAAATTTTTCAAGATGCTGTTTGAGCAAAAGCACATCTTCACGATTTAGAAATTTGACCTAATGCAAACAAGGGCAAATAATCACTCACACTTGGTGTGTACAACGTTACATGAGCTGCACTGGAACGTGAAGAGCAAATACTTACACAATCTCGGTTGGGTTTATGTGTATATCAGACACGAAGCTTCCAAAAAATTGGTTTGTCTGATATTACCAGGAGCAAATAATAAGATTCCTAATGAGACAAATTATAATTTTGATTTTGCATCAGTCTCCATCTAAGAGGCTTTTGGGATGCTTCTACCTGGGGATTGCATGTTCCTGGAATTTAAGATAAGCTACTCTGAGAGAAAAAAAATACAGAAGCAAAATGGAGATGAAATTGTTGTAGATGATGAGGTTTAAATAGTACAGAGAGAAATTCTGAAAAACCAGAGTGTTTGCAGTGTCTTGTTCTAAGACACCTTTCCAAAAGCATAGCAAATGTTGGTAGCTGTATTTTTAATTAAAAAAAAAAAGTTGAAAGGGATGACACAGTAATTTACAGTGCAGTAAATTTTGCCACCTGTTCCTGCCAACCTGCACAAACTATTTATTGCAAATAGACCAACAAACATTTGCAAAACTCTGCAATAGACCCTAACCAGTGCTGAGGCTGCAAGGGGAAATGTTTCACTTCTCTCATGCAGTTCTTTCTGTGGCTAAAGCAGGTGGGCAGCCAGAAATGAAGGTGTGAAATGTGAAAATGGACAGGGGACACCTTTTTTTTTTTTTTTTGCTATTTTACAGTTCCGGGATCACATGTGAGTGAGGTGAGCAGCCATTCCCACGACATGGCATTATCAATTGCTGTTTGGCTTCCCAGTGTCTGCTCCAAGTGTCATCACTTGTCCCTCCCCACATATGAGGCAGCGGAGTTTGCATGAGCTGCAGTGCAGCCATTTGAAGCCAAACAGGCACTCAGTGATTTCTAGCAGAGCTTCCTTCCATCCTGCTTGGCTTCTGTTCAAGGAGCTGGTTTCTTCTCAAGAGGTCCTTGTAGAGACATCCCAGATGGCTTTGAGAAGTGGAATATGTTAGCTCCTGCCAGTTGTGCCAATGGGCTCCTCATGCAGCGTAACTTCTCGGTGTGGGGGACTATCTGGGGATGAATAGTCCCTCTCTGCCACCTCACAACCTTGATGTTGTCCTTGTTTAATTCAGTTTCACTTCAGTTCCTGTCAGTATGGAAACACTGCACAGAAATGTTACTGGACAATAGCTGGTCAAAAAATCATCCGTCCTGTCCTAGGTTTATGCAGCTGTCACTGGCTTTCTGTCCTACCCAAGGCATCTGTCTGACCCAGAACAGAAATACTGGCCATGTCACGGCTTCCAGCTTTGCCGGCATCAGACTCCTTCCAAACCACACACGGTGGCTGTTCCTGCAGCTCAGTACTGACGTGCTAAAAGGGTTGTTGGGAGCGGAGACAAGAGGAGGGTCAGTGCACAGTAACAGCCGGCCACACACAGTACAAGCTTGGTAAAAGCTGTTTGTAGCTTTACTTCCCAGGTCCAGCTCCCTTCCTTTTAGATTGCAGCCTTGAGACTACAATGTTTATTCACTGAATACACTATTAAGAAACTAACACGGCGATTAAATTATTAAAAGCACACACAACTCTAAACCTAATTATCATTCTTAAAACTTGCAGATTACATCCAATGATACTGCATTACAATCCTATCCCCCTTGCCTCCCCACTGCTGAGTATCAGGGTGCAAGCCTACCCCTCCTCACTCCACCCTCCCACACCAAGTTGTTTGGGCAGAGAGCTGACAGGGAGTCCAGCAGGGCTGTCCAAGGGGGTTCCCCCCAGTGTCCTGGTGGGTTCAGGTCTGCAGGTCAGCATCCCTACAGCGTGGAGGCGTTCACACTCCTACCATCAGAAGATCCCCCTCTGTTGTTCTTACCTTTCCCCATTTTTTCTATTTCTGGACCCACTTTTTCACTGCCCTTGTACTGTCCTTTCTCCACCCAAACTCCTCCCAAATAAACACTCTGCTTGTGTTAGCCTCCCACGCTACCACTAGCAGCAAGGCTACACACATACAATCCAAACTGCTCTATCCTTGTTAGTACTTCTCTAGAGCAACTAGTCCCTATAACCAAGATGCCATCCATGTAACCAGTCACTCCTCCTACACCTTCCAGCTCTCCGTTAGGAATGGGCCAGTTGTTGTTCCACCAGCTCGCTCCCTCTCCTGTAATCCCTTTCTTTAACAACCCTTGCATTACTATGTACAGTATTGCAGCCCCCTTCCTTACCGTTCTGATCCTGCTCCCATGCCCATACACTTAGAGTTGATCCCAAACTGATCATCTTTCTATGGTCCCTGGGCACATCTCCCTGCTCCACAGTTATTCTGTATATGTCAAGACCGGAGGTCGCCGCTTCCCTCCTCTGCTTTAACACCCCGATGAACACACATGCACACACGCACATTCCCACACACACAGCCTGCTGCCGCTTGGGCATTTGTCCGGGGCGCCCCCTCCCTGTTAGCTGTTAGAGGCTCACAGCCTTCTGAATTCCTGATCACCCGTCTCAGTACTTTTTCCATCATCTCAGCAGCAGGCGAGGCCATAATAATTGCCCCCGCCTCCCGTCAAGGCAACCCTATCGCCGTTACCACCCACTTAGCCTCTTCATTCTCAAAAGGACTACGCGGACCCAAAGCCCTCCCGCACCAGCCATCCCCCCTTGCTGTTTTTTCCAAGCCTTCTCCTTTCGGGGCACCCCTCTCCCCATGCCGCACCTCTGGGCTGTTAAAGCCTTACCCCTCGCCCTATGGATTTTATCTTTTCGGCTACTCCCGG
>NW_008795303.1:759027-759768 GCF_000699145.1 Aptenodytes forsteri
CGCCGGGGCCGCCCCGCTGCCGCCCGAGACCAGGCGAAGCGCACGCAGCACGAGCACCCTCTGAATTTGAGGAGAAGTGGGGATTTTGTCATGCCACGGGCCGTTCCAACCCCGGGATCCCAGGCGACAGTAATGCTATAGTAAGACTAAAAATTTCAAGCGTTAAAAACGTCCACGTTAAAGAGGATCAGCCCCGCGAAGCGGCGCCTGTGGCGATGCCTTTCCGGAAGGTCGTGGTGCTGCCCGCAGTTGTCAGGCATTAACTGACGTTCAGAAAGCAGTAAAGTCAGTCATTTATAAATAAACATCGCTGCATCCAACGCGCCATTTGACCCCTGTAAGTACACGGACTTGGTAAGTAGGAGGAGGTAACAGCCCGGCAGGGCCCCGGGTATGGCTGCCCGGACCCGTCCCGGCGCCTTTGTGCCCGGCACCGACCCGCCCGCCCAGTCAGGACCGCAAAAGAGCAACGCTGAGGTTTAAGACCATTTTTTATGTCTGGAGGAGGATCCTGCCCAGAAACGGCCCCGCCGGTGCAGGGTGAAACACCCATGACCGACCCGTCCTGTGAGAAGGGGACCCTCTCACCTCCCTCCCGGCGGAGGACGAGGGGCGGCAGAAGGAAGTAGCGGAGGGCGGCGGGACGCTGAGGCGTTTCGGCGCCCGCGGGAAGGAGGCGGTGGCGGACTCCGGGGCCGCCCCTCTCCGCCCACTGCGGCCCGCCCAGGGCCTGCCCGCCCG
>NW_008795303.1:760254-790219 GCF_000699145.1 Aptenodytes forsteri
GGGGGACGGGCCCCGTGGGGAGGCGGTGAGGGGCAGAGACCTCACGAGGTCTCCTTGGGGGTTGCCGGAGGCCTCGAGGGGTCTCTGCCCCTCATGTCTCCCCGGGAGAAGTTTCCCCTCTCTATTTTTCTGCTGTTAATCCATCTTCCTGATGTATCAAATAAATCCTTGACCACCTTATGGGTGTATTTATTCCCCTCCCCTTCTAACTAAGAAGTCCAGTGTCATCGGAGCGTAATGAGACTGAAAACATCCCGCTTAAGCGGGCAGGGGAAAAGATTTAGGGCTTATGAGGTTTTGTCAGGCTGCATCAAGGCTTTCTGGACAAGGGCTCAGCATTATGTAAATGTGACTTGCAGACAATGTCGGTCAGGATCATATTTACCCTTTTCTGTCTTCAGGTGGGAACTTCAGTTCAGGAGGATGTTGGCTTTCTGTGGGCAGGGTAAACAGCGGCACGGTGATGTGCAGATTTGTCAGACTTGGTAAAACTTGGAAGCAGCGCAGGAAAACTAAGGAACGCGTTGCTGAGCATTTGGCATGTTTTAAGTAAGGAAGCTGAAATGAAAAAAAAAACCAAACCAACCCCAAGAGTACAAAGAACTATTTTAAGCTACATGTACGTCTACCTAGTGTCTGTAGGTCCTTGTAGTTCTCGCTGTTTGCGTAAAATGTGTTTTCATATCCGTAGCTAGAAATAAAAGGCTTGCATATACTTTACATGTAGGCAAACTTGTAAAGACATCCATCCATTAGAAATAAGCAGGACTTTTTTTCTGCAGGACTTAGGTTTTTGGATAACTTTTCTGAATGCCCATGGTATTTCACAGCCTTTTGTGTTAGCTTCATGTATGTGGACTGGAACATAAACCACAGGCAAAAAGTTACTTGGACGTAAAATAGTAGAAATATAGTTGTAAAATAATGCTTGTTGAGACGTTACGTGAAATGTTGACATGAGAGAGTTGCAAATATGTCAGTGTATCCAAACTTGCCAGATTGCTATGGTTTAGTAGTCTGTTTGTATGAGTAAATAGTACTGTTTTCTGGGAAAATCGTGCTTAAAACTATAAACACTTGGAACCAAATTTTAGGCAATCTTTAATACTGGAGGTCTGAGGCATGGGTAATTGTTACAGTAGTCCTGAGTGGGGCTGTGTGAGGTTACAGACTCACATTTTACAGGTGTGATGTGAAGGTTTTCTGTACCCATTACAGTCTGACTGGTATGACAAAAGGCAGATTAGGGCTATGCGTTTCTTCTCTTAAGCAAAGAACAAAAACTTAGAGATGAAGAGACTTGCCCAGGGTTGCACAGGTGGTCTCTGGCTGAATTGGGAACAGAACCTTGACCTCCCAAGTCCCAGCTCTGTGTCTTGATCACAGAGTGGGTCAGGGCTGTGCTGGTGAATAATTTCTCCTTCGCAGGCATAGAGAAGCTGCAAAGAGCCCTTCTGAGTTCATTAGGGTTTCATTTGTGTGAAAATTATTGAAAGGGTTGGCTCATGTTTATGCGAGAACTTTCACATCTATAAATCTGGTTTCTAGACATCTGGCACATTTTGCTCACAGATCAGCTTTATTCTTAACTTCTGCACATACAGAATATTAAGAAAAAGTCATTTAATAAGAAAATTACTTACTGATTTTTATTGCTGTCACTGAATTTTACAGTCTAAATCTGTCTAAATCATACTTGGTGACCAAGGATTTTATTTTTCTGTGATTTTTTTTTTTCTCTTGTGGCTTTTGGTTTTTGGGTTGGTTTGTTTTTAAGCTGTTGAGTTTTGTTTACACTCTTGATAAAAGGTCATCTCATCAAGGGAGAGGAAAGGTGTTTTTGTGTTTGGGGTTTTTTTGGTGTGGTGTTTGGTTTTTTTTTTTCTTTGTGTGCTTTTCTTTTACAGTGCAGTTGAGTTCAAACTGGCATAGGGAGGATTTATAGCGAAATACAGGATTTTCTGTTTCCTTTGGCAGGTATGTTTACTTTCTCCCAGCGCTCCTTACGGTTTTTTTGGTTTGAGAACCACTGCACTGTGTACTATGAAGAAGAGCAAGGATGTGCCTTTAGCGCACTGCTAATGAATGAGGTGACGCTGGTCTCTGCAGATGTTCACATACGGCAGGTGCAGAAGCAGGGCTTATGGCTTGTTGCACTTCTGTGGCTTTGGCAAAGGGCACAATATGCAGCTGATGTATGCCTGGGTACAGGAAAGACAGATGGAGGAAGGGAAGCTTTAGAAAAGAGGAGACAATAGCAAATTTCAAGTAAATACTGAGTGTAAAAGAGAAATTGAAACCCCACAGACACCAGTGTTTTCTCAAAGGTTATTCTTAAAGATTAGATAATTGTTAAGATGTGAAGCTAACAAGGAAACAGGAAGAGAGAAAGCCTTCATTCCCCCAACTATTTCTTCTTCCTGTTTTGTTTCTTCTCCTTGTAGTCCCTGCTTATGTATTAAAGGTTAAACATATGTATGCAGTTCGTAGATCAAGTGGGAAGCCAAGCTTAATGTAGTATCATAAATATTCCTAATAATCAGTGTAGAAGATGGTACAGTAAAGTTGGGGCTGCTTCTTTCATCACATCACCCTTTTCCTTTCAGTTTTGCTTCACTGTGCCGCTTGCCCCACCCTCCTCTGCTGGGGTGCTCACATGTTGCTCAATGTCTTGCTTTTGGTGTCTGATGGACTCAGTCTTACTCTGTAATTCACTGCTAGTATGTATTTACTTGGTTATGCCTCTTCTATAACCCTAAATTATGTTACTTACATACCGGCTGTGAACACTGAGGAGGACTGGTGTGGATAAGATGAAAGGACATTCATGAGCTAGTCTATTGTTTTCCTCCCATGGAATCTGCCAGCATCGTTGTGTATCTCTGAAGCATTGACGTTGTATGCTGGTGAATACTGGCTTATTTAGTGGTCTGTTGCTGTGTAGTTGTGATCTATCAGGTAAATTAGCTATTAAGCTAATTGCAAAGGTGAAAACAGCTGCTTCTCACCAAATGCGTAGAAGTTGAGGGAATGTCAGCAGAGTGGAAAAAAATCTGTGAACACGTGTAACTGAAGGAACTGCAAAAGACTCAAGGCAACATCTCAATCATATTTTTTTTAATGTTTTGAAGTAGAAGAACATGAACGAACACTTTCTTACGAGATTATTTCTTCTTTTCACATATAACTTGCCCAGAGTTCTGTTTGCAAGAAAGCAAACCTAGAAATACATAAGGGATGTTGTAAAACAGCTTTTCATTAGTTTAAAACCACTTCATGTGTTCTTTCTTGTTATCAAAACATGTTTTGCTTTTAACATTGCTTTTGTAAACAGTGGCTGTATTATGCTGTTAGTGAATTGAACTGATTGTGTCTGCTTACCACATCCCTGAGAAGCTCAGAATGAGTGGAGCTCTTCTGTCGTGGTTTGTTTGCACTTAGGGCTGACTTGTATCTTATTACCTATCCCAAACGTTTTTGTAGGTGATCGGCTGTAATACAGACTGGCTAGAGGATGGTCAGAAGACACTGTTTTGACACATGTAGTAGGAGTTGGTGGGTGAAGCCAGCTTGTTTCCTACAGGCAACCCTTTTGCTAAAACACCAGCAGAATTTGGTAGTACAGTCTGCACTGAGAAAAAGAAAAAGAAGTTACCTTTGGCTGAGTCGTCTGCAGATCGTAACTGAGGTGTATTGGCTGGTTTTTTTTTAAAAAAAAAAAAAAAATTAACAATCTTGTTCAGGTTAGGGTTTTACTTCTATAGCGAGAACTATATGTTCTGAAAAGCGCAGTCCTGGCTCTTCTCCTGGGCCGAGAGTTGTAAGGAGAGTGATTTGTTTTATGGATTTACTAGTCTTGTAAATGAATGTTTTCATGCCTCAAACTCCGCAAAGTATGGAAAAATGTGATTTTGAAAGCTACAGGAGTAACTAGTTGTGTGTTCTTTTCAGAGCATCTACTTGCAGAAAGGTTTGCTTTTTTTAATACAGTGTAATGTCTAATGTGTCTAAAATCCTGGCAAACAAAGCAGTTTGTAATTTAGAATACATAACTTCATGTTAATGATACAAATTGAACTCCTCACTGTTCCAGGAGGCTGCAATAGCTCTTGTCAGCAGGGAGATAGCTCTGATTTCCTCAAAGCACAGTCCACATGAGAAGCACATGGTGATCTGTTGTAATGTTCCCATTTGAAAAGTCTGTTGCATAAACAGAGAGAAGGTAATTCCATCTGCCCCCTCCAGAAGAAATCTCTAATGAAAATGCTAATGCAGTGGCTATCAAACAATGGCAAGGTGATATTAACAGCAGTGTGTCAGTAACTTCTGATTTCCAACTACAGAAAAAGCTAAAGTATCAGCACTGAAGTACAACATTTGCATGTTAAGCATGCAAAAGGCATTCCCATAGCAAAAGAGGGTTACCTTTCAAGAAAAGGAACAGCAAATTAAATGGGTTAGATTATTAGTAACAGTTAACTGTTTATGTGCCTCTCATGAATTTCAGAATAAAGAAGTTGAACTGCTTTGGATGCACTTAGTTGTGTTGTAGTGTCTCGGCTCAAGCGTGCATATTACCATCTTAAATGAGAAGCTTTTTTGTTATTATAAATAAGTAGAATTTCTGTTGAGGTGCTCAGACTGGATACATATGTATTGGAAAACTGGACACTCGGCTTGAGTAGAAAAATTATCTATCTTCTTATATGGTGCTTTGCACTGTATTGGTCATATTAGTTTATAAGGACGGGTGGGCATGTGCCCTTTATATGGCATGAAATCTGCTCTCTTGGCAGTCCTCTAATGAAAAATGTTCCAAGAGCAACAGAACTAGTCAGCCTGCTTTCTTGGGGAGTTGTCTTGTGTCTACTCTTCCTACTCTTCTGCCAGTGGAAGGACTCCATCCCCCTTCTCCCTCCCAGCCCTCTATCTGCAGTGCCCGCCCCAGCCCTCCATCGTCAGTTTTCCCCTAAAGCTGCTAAACCATTCCTGACAGCTCTGCAGTAGGTGGCATCTTTCCTTGATCCCTAGTTACCATTTGGTAAAAAAGTGTGGTGCGGTGGCCAGTTTGGTGTTGCTTAGCTTGCCAGGGGGCCAGGCAGAAAATGAGCACCTGAGCTCAGAGCAGCTATTTCCTAACAGGGAGCGTGTGCTTGTGTTTTCTACCCATGCAACAGCTTTGGTGAAACTTACTGGCATATGCTTAGTGTGAGACCTCCACCAAGCTTCAAAACTTGGCTGAAACTGGTCCATGGGCAGGATGGCTTTGGAGTAGGGGAGAGAAAGGGCTTAGGGAAAGCAGGGAGCTGAGCACAAGTATCTGAGCCAAAGCAGGGACTCTGCTTGTGGTGTTACTCTTTTATTGTAGCTGTGATCACTCATTGCTGCAGAGATTCCTGATTGCCTTTTAGATGTGGACTATAAAGCTTTTGTTCTTGGTTTGAAAGGGCTTAGATAGTATGAGTATTTAAGGTTATGAAAAATAACTTCTCTCAAATTTTTCTCTGGTAACAACAGTAGTAGCTTTCTGTATGCCTTTAGAGTTACAGCAGTGAACTAAAAAGTCACTTTAAGCAGGGGTTTTACATTACTTCACTTACTGGTCTCCCACTTTTCCTACAAGACGCTCTGGGTAAAAGGACCAGAATTTCAAGTGTATGTTTTCAGTAGACATTATTTTGAGGTTGTTGACACTCTGCATACTATGAACTTGAGGATCTACTGTCTATTGAAATTTAAGTAATTAAAACTGTTCTCTAGCAGCTCATATTTTTATGAGTTAATGTCGACGTGCTTTCCATAATCAAAGAGTTTACAGTGTTACAAAGATGGGTATCTGAGCTGAGTTCTCGTACACCTGCAGCAGGTGAAACACTTGGATGGCACCGTACCTGCTTTTACTTTTGGAACTTGAGACTGCCTGTGATGGAAAATGGGAGTAGAAGTCCTAGTTGTCTGTCTAAAATTGTGCCTGTAAATACTGAGGGTTCATTTTTCACCCATTCAATACATCAGTGTTTATCCAACTCTTTGTTCAACAGTCTCCTACAACTGGTAAGAGTTTATGCTGAACGTGTACTTTCCTTACAAGTGTTATAAACTATAGGTTCCTGGGTTTCCTGAAACAGCTTTTATGGAGTTTTCAACTCAGTCGTTAACTCCTCCCCACCCAGTGCATATTCTTACTGTAACAGGACAAGAGTATCAATTTTTCTTTCATTAGTATGTATGAAATTTAGTAGAAACATTTGAGAAGTAACCACAGGCCACTTTTCTGTGTGAGCTGAATCTCCACCAAGGTGAGTCAGGTATAAAAGGGATAATGAGACCACAACAAATACATTTGCTCTTTTAGCCACTTGCCCAATATTATCTCCTTCTGCTGTCACTAAATTGTTTCCTGTAGGATGTGCTTAACTCCTCCTATCCTCGGTCAATAAAAAACCCCAGACTTTTCCCCCTCTTCTGCTCCCCCCCTCCCTCCCCCAATCCTCAGTAGAGTGCCTCCTACGTAACCTTTGACTGTCTTCTCTTATCTGTGCTAAAAATCAAGTTCCTCCTCTGCAGCATTTCAAGCCTCTGCTTTTCCTTTTTTTTTGAAAGACCAAATGGCTCATCCGTTCCTTATTCATGTTCCCTTTTGACTATTAAAATTGTCTTACAAGATTGTTGAAGAGAACTGGATCACAAGAACAGCATGCTTTGCCTTTGCAGTTTCTGCAGCACTTTCTCTGATGCTATATATGGTGCAGCATTGTCTTAAATGTGAAGCACGGAACCATTTTAATCATATGATTTACAGAGAGATCAAGTGAGGGTTTTTTGCAGGGTTTTTTTGTTTGTGGTATTTCAGTTGTGCATCCTGATGTGTGTTTGTCTCCAGAGTGGGGAATTCTTATGCATCTATTGTGAAGCGCTAAGCAGGGAGATAGTTCTTTTTTCTTTTTTTTTTTTTAGCCTATTTGGGACAAAAATTTTAGAGATGGAAGTAATAATTCATCTGGAATTAGGCAAGCTGCTACTGCAGAGAGAATGAAACAAAATTTAGATTAAGTAACCTTGAGAGGAACAGACGTGATTTGTTTGAAGCAACCTAAACAGTTATTTTATAAGCTGGTTTGCAGTTATCTGTGGTAGACTTAAAACTTACTAAGTGCCTTGGCTACTGTCTTGTCATAGTGTGAATGCAGAGAACCTGTTACTGTACCATTCTTCTTGACGAGTAGTCATTGCTTTTAGGTTTGTCAAGTTTGGTTCTTTTTTTATAGTGTCCAGAAAAGGATGCAAGTTGTGCATAGGATTTTTGTGGGGATCTTTTGTGTGTATATTTTTATCAGTTTAATTTATTGCTCCTTAAGTGTCATGGTTTGTTTGTTTTTTAAATAATTATATATATAAAAAAAAGCTTGAGTTCAGCCTAGTAATTGCATAGAGAGAGATTACTTGCTGTGTTGCAGGGTAGATATCTGCTGAGATAAAGCTAAAGCAGCAACTGATGCAGAGGGTAGGCTTGAACTTTTTAGTAAGTCATAATTTAGACAAAGGGAAGCTTAAAGACCACTGAGCACTAGATTCAGTCATTTTCTCTCTTTGTGTGGCTTTTTTCTATTGACATTCTCAAACTTGTAAAGATCCTATGTTTCTCCCTTCTTCCCACACTTGCAGAGCCACTTGGGAAATGCTATTACCAAGGAGCCGTTAGGGGTGGAAACAGGGATCTGTTTGCGAGCAGAAATGACTGTCTGGGAGAGCTGTTAGGCACATACAGGGCATCAGGAGCTGTGCTGCCATGCCTCAGCTGCCTGCTTTTGTGATATTCTCCTTTCCTACTGTGTGACAGTGCTCTCCTCTTGCTGCATGGCTTCTCTGGAGTCTTTAGGCAAGTGGCTGCACTTCCTGATCTCATCCTGGTTTATGTTTCTGTGTGGCTTCTCAGGAGGCAGCAGGTTTAAGGGTCTGGGTCACCTCGCACTTAGTTGTAGATGTTTAGAAGTAATCACTTTCCTCATCTAACTTTCCGTAACTCTGTGTCATTCCTGACTTATGTGTTAAACCAGTGGCAATGATTTCTTGTTCTTCACAAACATTATTTTCCACCAGCGTACCACTCTCCAGTACTTCACCTGCAAACGCAGATATTCTTGCAACTATATTATGAAACATGATATCCTAGGAAGATGACAGCAAAAGTTAATTCTCTTGGTAGGTGTCATGTATACATCAAACTCTACTCGTTTCTTGCTAGGCAGTTTGCCAGTCCTCCTGTGTTACATCCAGTGCTTTGCCATGGGAGCCCTAATGCATCTCTGAGGTGTAGTAGGCAGTACTGTTTCTCCCCTTGGCACACATTGCATTAGGATTTATGATATTTCAGCTGACCTTTTTGCAGAGTCCCAAGTTAATGCTTTCCAAGAATATGTGGTAAACTGTCAGCAGGCAGATGAGGTCTGGGGATTTTATTTATTTATTTATTGGAAGCAATATTTACTGAATGAGAGCTATATGGATGATACGCTATGCTCTTTTGTATGCTTACCTCTCTGTTTACTCTGCAGTACTTTCTAAGTCTTAGTATAAATTTTCTGGAGTATCCAAAAATCCCTTTGCAGTGGCTTGTGCAGTCTTTGTGCTGTCACTTTTTCATGTTCCTAAGTGATCTGGTAGTTAAATGAGACCTGGTGCAACAAAAACATGTCCTTCTGATCCTGTTCTCTAGCCAAAACTTTCTGTCCTGTTATCCCTGATGTTTTTTCCCCTCTGCAGCACCTGGATCTTTTGTTATGTTCCTGGGGAGTCGCTGGTTATTTCTTCCTTTCTCCAATAAACTAGAGGAAGTAGCTTTAGCTACAGTCAAGGTTTGCCCCAAAATATTTCAGTCGAAGTAAGGTTTAATGAGTGACATTTTGTTTTGCAAGAAGAACAAGCAGCAAAGGTTCCAGCATCAAAAGATGGCAGCGTTTGTTATCAACCAATTTGATAAGCCATATGTGGACAGATTCTCTAAATCACCATGAGAAGTCTTTGAACCTTTATTCCATAAATATTTTAATAATAAAAATAATAAAGTATTAAATATTTATTAATATTTACAAGTCCGGTATGTTGAAGACATGAATTCCCCACCATTAAACTTTCCCACAACTAATAGACATGTTTTTAAATGACATGTTTTTCAAAAGAAAACTTCCTTAAAGGGCTCTATTCAAAAGCTTGGCTTACCAATATCTTGATGGGAGTTCATGTAAATTACATTACTGGCTGCTATGTTGTTAATGTGTTGCTGGCAGAAAATTAGCTCTTCTCATCATAGGTAGTTCCATATTTAATCTCAGGTGGCAAATACCCATCAAACCTGACCAATGCCACAAAAAAACTGAACTTAAAACTTCATTTGAGGAATCCAGTGACCTAATGCATGAGAGGACGTCAGCGTGCTGGGCAGTTTGATTTCTCCCATTACCTGATGAACTTGGCAGCAGCAAAATCCTTCTCTTGGAAAACAGAGTGCTAATGCTTTGTAATGAGATTTACAAGGAGATTTTTATCTGCTGAGTTTTGCAAGGAGATTTTATCCTAATATTTGAGGAAGCACTTGTTGCAAGCAGGGTCAGTAAGTAAGTAAGGAGACAACTGATTTTTGGAAGAGTCCGAAGCCAAATGCAAAGAAGGGTACCTGATTAACGAAGTGGATCCCTACCATCTGCTGACGGTTCTCACCACTGGGCAATGGTTCATGTCTGCAGGTCACAGCAGCTGTGTCTGGAACTTTTGTTCGCCAGGAACTGACACCTCTGCTCTCCTGCCGTCATACCTCACAGCTGTGTGGAATAGCTAAATAAAGACTGTCGCTCTATTTTCATCTGTCTAGAGTAGAAGTAAATGGATTTACTAGTAGCGTCCTGAGCCATAAGACACTCAGCTTTGAGTGACCTTAATATTCAAGGCAGGTATTGACTGGCAGTCACAACTATGAATTAGTGAAGAGTGTTCTTTTTTTGAAAAGAAATGGTAACTCCTTAATTACCTGAAAAATTCTGTTACGAGAATGAATTGTATGTTGTTGGTTTTTGGTTGGGTGGGTTTTTTGTTTGTTTTGGTTTTTTACTTTAAATATATTGATGGTTTCTCGTATTACCTGCAGAACACCTAATCTTGTGCAGGGTGTATAAGACAACCCCGTACAACATATGATACTAGCACTCTGTCAACATCAGCTGATTATCCTGTTTGTCTCTCCTATCTCTTGCAAGTGTCGTAGTAGTGTCTTAACTACAGAACCAGTGGAGTTACTCCTAACACAAAAAGCCCTTTGAGGTATACAGATACTTGAGTGACGTGTTACTATGAGCTTGATCTGGCCAGCCTGAGTGTAAATACCCCTCCTTCAAATGTAAATGTAATTAATTAGTGGTGTGGACATAAGCTAGCTCCACTCAGATGCTTCTGAGTTTCCATGCCTTTCTGCCGATTCTGTTTTTTCCTATTCCCCGATGTGCCAGAGAGCACAGCTCACTGACTCGTGCAAGTAAGAGGTCTCTTTGTCTTTCGAGAAGAAACCAGGCTTTCTTTTGGCTGTGTCTGATAGCTTAAAGGCAATACTGGAAACAATTTATATGCAGCACTTCCAAACTACTGAGCGATAAAGCTGTTATTGTTATGATAAAGTAGAATTTTTGGGAAAGAACTGAATGAAGAAAGTCCAGTAATTTGAGTAAGTAGCTGAGGAAAGCATGTAGAAGTAATGCTAGGGTTTAAAATCCATCAAAATGCAAACAGAATGAGCAGTGGCAATAGTGATTAAATAGCTGAAGAAAATCAAGTTACATTAGGTTTCTTTGGGCAATTATGGTAAATTGAAAGTGAATAGTGCTTCTCAAGGAATAGGACTTTTCAGGGACAACAAACCTGGTATGTTGCTGCAGCTGAATGCCAACTTCATATGCAGAAAAAGCCTTTAGTTATTTGGGCTGATACATCTCTTAATACATTATGGTTCTTAGTGCGGGCACAAGTGTGGGGCTGTGAGGTTAAAACCTGGCAACACTTCCTCCTGCATGCTAACCAAGTGTAACTCTTGGTTTTGAAATCATTTAAAACGTGCAGACACCCTCGGTGAGAAGACCATAAGGAGACCTTTGGTATAACTTTCAAGAATATTTTGTAGAGGCAGAGGTAAGGAGCCTGTAGGATTTTGTGGGTTACAGAAGTCAGCTGCCTTTGTAGCTGTGTTTCTGAACTGTGTCAGTGGTAGCACAGAATTTACTGTTTCCAGAATATATGGCAGAAATCTTTTCAGTTGTCATAGCTTAATCCATTGCTAAATGTAACTCAGTACCCAAAAAGTATCTTGCATTGATTATGCTAATTTCTGCTGTAGCCCTGTTTGTATTTATGCACGTACTCTCTGCATTGAGGCTGAAAAGACCTTGGCTAAATGAAAAACTCCTTTATTATTGTCATAAGAGAATGTTTTCTGGGCAGCAAGCCTCTGGCTGCTCTAAATTACTTGTTACAGTGAAAGAATTGTGTCAATATTGTTTTAAACATACAACCAATCATAACGATGGCTGGTAACAAATAACAAAAAAGGTCTGTAGTGCAGCTTGAACTGCCTTATTTGAAATATTAATTCGTTTTACCTATCCATGTGATAATGCTTCTCTGAATCCTGTAGCAATGGGCATGGCGATTGTAAACATACAAAATCTGGTGGCCATAAACAACAGAGCATCCCCCCTTGCAGCAAGGTGTCTCTTCCCTGGCTGCATTTTCTTCCTCCTTTCTCCTCCCACCCCAGATTTCTCCCCACACACACACTCCCTGCAGTGCCTTTGAAGGCATCATCTTGTGATCACTTGAAGTCGCAAAGTAGCTCACTCAAGTGATGTTGCTGTGCACAGTGTGTGAGGAGTTTGGGCTCTAGCTCATGTGCTTGTGGAAACGGCTGCACTGCTTTAAGGCATCGGTGGCCCTGCCAGGGTTTCTTTTCCCTCTCATGACTGACTGTGCATAACCCAGAACAGCGAGAGGCCATTCATTGCTGCTCACCTTCATCACTGTAATTCCCTGCTGTTTGTTGTCACTCAAACTTGCCTTCACAGGTAGCTCAAACCTGACCTGAAGTGTCTGGGAAGGCAAGTGCTCACTTTTACTATGTTTGTCTGCCATAGGGGAGTGAGTAGATGGTTAAGAGGGGTAACTTCATACACCCCTGCAGCAAGAGTTGTCCGCCACAGGTCGTGCCTCTGAGATAACCATTGTGTTAGACCTGGGCAATGGTGCCCCCATGCTGCAGAGCAGCCCCAGGCAGTGCTACCGCTGGGGCATGCAGTATGGCAATGTGTGCTTCTTCATACCAGCACAGCACAAAGGCCTGTGGAGCCACCTCTCCCGCCTCACCATTCTATAAAATATTACTTTCTGAATGACCTAGCAGTGCATTGGGGGGAAACCTGTGTCCTATTCCTGGAGATCTGGAGTGAAAAAATACATCAATCTAGCACCATATGAAGATAAAACAATTCTAGGTTCGTATGGCTCAAATTTCTGCAGAAGACATTCATTCCAGCTGGTGGCAAGTCATGTGTGCAATTCCTGGGCCCCCATAGCCTTTCGGCAGGGACCTGGCAGCATCTTCCTGCGTTGGCTTTTGGCTACATGATGCTGTCAACTCGGTCGTCTTGAGTCATTTGTCTAAAAACAACTCCCTGCTGCTTAGGGAGGAAAGCACCTAGTGGGTGCCTGCCAGTCAGGAAGTAAGAAATAGCTCAGTGTGGAAAGGTCACAGAATTACGGCTTTTAGGGAACAGTGAAGTGGTGCTAAGGTCTTTGTGCTCTGGTGCTGCCCTGTAACAGAAGTCAAATGAGTATTTGCTCAAGGAAATTCACTCATTGCCTGTCCCACTTGTGTCAGTAAGTAATGTTTCTACCATCTTCTTGTGAGTGATTAAGGTCTGCATTTGCAAATAGGAATTACGTTACCATAAATCTCAGTTACACTTTCAATTAAATGCCATTCTCTGAACAAATGAAAAACTTGGGATAATGTCAATGGTGCTTGCCTTTGCAGATAGGGTAGTGCCCATGGGGAGTTTCTGTTGAGTTTCAGTACTGGTAAGTTCTGGAAATATATATGTGTGTGTGTGTATGCATGCATATATATATTTTAACCCTTTTCCTTAAAAACTGAGAAAAGCTAAGGCTGTACATCTGGTGAAGGGATGCAATTGCACATTTATCACTCACTCTTCCCACCCATGAGGAATGTCAGCCAAAATGTGAATGTTACTCTTGAAATTTGTGGAAAGGCTGTAACACCCGAAGTATGACTCCTGCTGGGAGCCATCATGGGAGGGGACAGGGGGAAATAAACATAGCACATCAGTAACAAGATCAGTTCTTTTCCTTTTCTATACTTACACGTTAGTTGCAGTTGAATTCCTTGCTCTGCAAGGCGCATATCTGGCTTTGATTGGAATATGCCTTTTAGGGGAGTAGGGAGATGTGGTGTGTGGGTTTTGTAGAGTGGTGGGTTTTTTTTTTTCTTCCAAGGTTGAAGGCAAATGTATCTTCTTTTAGCGTGCCTCTTGCAAGGTTTTGGCAGATCATTCCACCTCTTTGCCTTAGAATAGAGAAATTTGGGGTTCTTCCTATTATGCAGTGATTTGGAAGGTGCTTGAACACTTCATAGCAATCCTGAAAATAAGCCTGAAACTGAAAGCAAACCAGCTCCCTAAACATACTTGTTCTTCCAAGATGTTCTGGGAGGTTTCCTTGAAGCAGCTTTAAAAATTCTCCAAAGCTTTCTCTTTCTGAAACTTGCACCTCTGTCAGTTCGTACTCCAAGAAGAATGCTTCCAACAAATGACATTTTCCCCCCAGTCTCATTTGTTAGCCAACTAATGATGTTCCTATGTCTGCAGGATTGTTTCCTGTGATAATATATAGGCTTCTGCCTCTTTCATTCCTGTGACACAGGTGAGATGAAAGATAACAGACAACAATGTAAGGAAGAGTATCTAGAAAGAGGTTTAACGAACAACTGGGGTCATGAAGGAAAAAGTGTCTTTGTTGCCAGGGGTGATGCTAGGTGTCTAAATCAAAACTAAGACAACTTTTTGCTCTGTTAAAGTCAAACCTGGAATTTCTGTTTGTCCTCTAAGCTGAACAAGATAAAAGTACATTTGAATCCAGCCTAATAAAAGGCTGTATCATGTATTTTGGAGGTAGTATTCTGTAGAAAGTGAAACCACATACTTAGTTTTGTGTGCTTCATATTGCAGTGACCCCAAGGCATTGGGAGGTCCAATGTGTAAGCTGCCTAGTGGCGCAGGATCGGCTAGCGGAGGGTATTGGGCCTGTACGTCCCTGGACAAGCTGCAGCAGCATGACGTTCAGTGTAGGCGCATTTACCTCTCTTCACAGGCAGGCTTTGCTGAGCTCCTTCCTTAGACGTGCTGATTTTGGAAACCCTGAGGTAGCCAAGGTAAAGCTCTGCGCTGCAGTCAGTCAGACAGGGCTCATTCACTGTGTTTGACTTGCTCAGTGCTGTAACACTGAGACGTTGAATCCTTTGAAATTATGAGACCATTGTGGAAACTCACTGTGTGCATGAGCATGCGAGTGCCTGCTTCTAAGCTCTTTGCAATGAAGTGAACTGCAGCTTTCGCTGTCTAGTCATATTTTTTTATCCTTCCCTAGCAATATCTTGCTAGAACTTTGTAAGTGTGATCGAGAATTAGAAACTTAATATTAAGAAGCCAATCCTAAGAATATTTTTGCTCTTATTTTTCCTTTTGTAGCTGAGCAGTAGACTGATATGGGGATCTATTTTAAAATCCTCAAAAGAACAATGCTTTCATTTCTGAAATACGGACAGGTTTGTGTTGACTGCAGTGCTGAAGGCACTAACTTGTGCTGATGCATCTAGTCTACTGTATAGTGCTGTTGCATCCTGAGGTTAACATATAAATCATATACAGTGCTTATTTTGTTAAAAAAAAATCAGTAAGCAAAAAGGCAGCGCTGCTTTTTCCCCCATCCCAACCCCCAAACAAGAAACCATGTTTTACAAATGTTTAAAGTGAAAATGCTATTAATTTAGCCAAAGCTGATGGCAATATCTAAGTAGTTAGAAGCAGCAAAGGAAAAAAGCAATAGAGAGCTAAGCTTGTAACTTAAAGCTTTACAGGCCAGAGACACACAATGGTAATGGCTTGTTCTGTGGTTTTTTCCTGAACCGGAGTCCAAAAGCTAGAATTGATTTCTTGATGGTATAAAGCTGCTTGTTACATTGCCAGCCTAGCAAATACTTAAAGGTCTGTTTTATGTAAAGATTAAACATTAACTTATTTAAAGGAAGGCTTCGCTTTGTAGTATAAAGATCCTGTAAAACTGTTGATTTGCCATTTGCTGAGTGAATTTGGACAAGTAGTAGGATTGTTGTTCATTTAATCTATCTAACAATGGGAATAACAACGGTGAAAGGGATAGAAACAGAAACACTGAACTTGCATGAACTTCTGAGGCAGAAGAGAACTGGCCATCTTTTATTTTTATTTCATTTGAGGATGATAAGACAGGATGAAAATCACAAGTGTTTCAGTGTTGGCTTTTACCTCAAACTGTAGGAGTTTGCCAAACTAAAATTGTTCTGCACAGTCTAATAACTGCATTCTGACCTAAGGGACCTAGGTACAAAAGAGGAAAATTATCTTCCTGGTGCTGTGAAGCTTTAATTAATTTTTATGAAGTTTATTTAGGGATCTTTTTGATGAAGTCTTACAGGTGATATAATCTTCAGCTTTTTTTCTGCGTGTAAAGACTGTTCATTATTTTGAGTCTTCAAACATCAAATTTGGCTCACAATTTTGTTTTGTACTGAAAGCAGAAATGAGGCTACAGATTGTGGAGTGCTTTAACCAGAATTACTTACAAAAAATTTCCCGTAGTTTTATAGATTATGATGTTCTCCCATCCTGTTAGAGGATAATTAAGAACTTTTTTATATTTCTTGTCTAGGGAAACAGTGTCAAACGGTGTCAAACGTGTTTCCCACAGCATTCTCCTAGAGAAGCTGGCGGCTCATGGCTTGGACGGGTATACTCTTTGCTGGGTAAAAAAATGGCTGGATGGCTGGGCTCAAAGAGTGGTGGTGAATGGAGTTAAATCCAGTTGGCGGCCGGTCATGAGCGGTGTTCCCCAGGGCTCAGTTTTGGGGCCAGTTCTGTTCAATGTCTTTATCAATGATCTGGATGAGGGGATCTAGTGCACCCTCAGTCAGTTTGCAGATGACACCAAGTTGGGCAGGAGTGTTGATCTGCTCCAGGGTAGGAAGTCTGTGCAGAGGGACCTGGACAGGCTGGATCAATGGGCCCAGGACAACTGTATGAGGTTCAACAAGGCCAAGTGCCGGGTCCTGCACTTCGGCCACAACAACCCCATGCAGCACTACAGGCCTGGGGAAGAGTGGCTGGAAAGCTGCCTGGAGGAAAAGGACCTGGGGGTGTTGGTTGACAGCTGGCTAGGAAAAGGACTGGGGGTGTTGGTTGACAGCTGGCTGAATATGAGCCGGCAGTGTGCCAGATGGCCAAGGCGGCCAACAGCATCCTGGCCTGTATCAGAACTAGTGTGGCCAGCAGGAGTAGGGAAGTGATCGTGCCCCTGTACTCGGCACTGGTGAGGCCGCACCTCGAATACTGTGTTCAGTTTTGGGCCCCTCACTACAAGAAGGACATTGAGGTGCTGGAGCGTGTCCAGAGAAGGACAACGAGGCTGGTGAGGGGTCTGGAGAACAAGTCTTATGAGGAGCGGCTGAGGGAACTGGGGTTGTTTAGCCTGGAGAAAAGGAGGCTGAGGGGAGACCTCATCGCTCTCTACAACTCCCTGAAAGGAGGTTGTAGCGAGGTGGGTGTCGGTCCCTTCTCCCAAGTAACAAGCAATAGGACGAGAGGAAACGGCCTCAAGTTGTGCCAGGGGAGGTTTAGATTGGACGTGAGGAAAAATTTCTTCACCGAAAGGGTTATCAAGCATTGGAACAGGCTGCCCAGGGAAGTGGTTGAGTCACCATCCCTGGAGGTATTTAAAAGACGTGTAGATGTGGTGCTTAGGGACATGGTTTAGTGGTGGACTTGGCAGTGTTAGGTTAACGGTTGGACTTGATGATCTTAAAGGTCTTTTCCAACCTAAATAATTCTCTGATTCTATGTTTGTCCAGCTGTGTGCAAAGGTGTTTACTTAAGATATATGAGGAGCCAAAGACAAAGCATAATCTAAAGTACTTTTAGTATTTTTTTAAGTTGAGCAAACAACCCTACTCAGCAAGCTTGTTTTAATTTTCACCTTTTTAATGATTTTATCTTCTCCTTGTGTTGTTGAAAAAGTTTTAACTGGAGAAATAACACATTAGTAAAATTTCAAGCAAAAACTCATAGGATTCGCTTTAAAAATAATGCAACTTCTGTAGCATGCAGTGAAGTAGTACCGAGACTGTATTGTGACACAGCTGGACCTGTTCTTATATTTACATGCATACTTTGCAGGTAATTGTGTGCTTCAGGTCTGGTTTTCTGTGTGGATTAGCTTTCTGTGTGGATTGTGTCCCTGTTTCAGACAGAAACATGGGAGGAGGATGTGCAAGTATGCATAACTAATGTGAAATTAAGCTGTCCTTTAGGATTGACCTCCTTTAGTTTGAAGCCAACCTTGTTCTATTCTAAATTCTTCCTTCTTTAGGTGGAAGGAACCAGAACCTTTTCAATTAACTTTGTGGAGGCTTCCATGGACAGATAGAGGCTGCCGAGTGGATATTTTAAGGAAGGGGGAGGGGGAGACAGAAGAAAAAAATAAAACCACCACCAAACAAAAAACACGTATCTGAACAAAAAGGGGTCATCTATACAATAGATATCACCTCATTATGTCTCTTGTTGACTATAAAAAGAGGAATGGTTGCATAGTATATTTGCAGACCCTTTTACTATAGATATCTGCTGTTAAGTGAGACACGTGCCACCTCTGTGACCAAAGTAAGTCTTCAGAAGGAAGTCTGCAATGCATACTGAAGCCCTGCAGATGTAAGACTCTAGTGTGCATCAGGAAAAACCTCTTTTGAACTGGCACACAGACTGATGACTGTCGAAATGTCAGAGCTGAGAGAGAGGAGACAATGTGGAGTAAGGTGAACTGCAGTAGGCAGGGTGTGCTCTGTTAACCTTTTGCTCATGCTGATGACCAGAAGCTTAAATTTGCTGTATAAGATAGAGTCGAGAAAATATCCTTTCCTCATTGAATTTCAGGAATTCAGTGTCTAAGGAAGAGATCCAGCAAGGGGAATGATAAGAACAAAGTGACCCAATAAGTACAGCAGCTCTCTGTTCAGCATCTTACCTGAACTGATGAATGAAGTGTGAAGGTTTTGGAGAAGCCTGAGGGCAGGAGAATGTACTAGTCAGGCAGTATACAAGATAGATTTGAACAACAGAATTTGCTGTTGGGATACAAGGAGATGAGGATGTGGGAGAGAAGGAAGTGGAGAGGTTTTAACTATGCCTGAAGAATTCAGGTCAGGGGAAAAAAGTCAAAAATAGCATTTGACGGGAAGAGAGAAGTGGTGGGAAAAAAAACTAAGAGAGGGAAGTAGGTTACACGTAACAGTTTCACAGGGACTTCTGTAAGAACAACTTCTATTTCATTTTCTGCTTTCCAGTGATACACCTGTTAGCCTAGTTGTTGATGTGCCTCAGAAAACTTTGCTAGGTGCATATCTGAAGGGGAACATGCATAAATTATGATTTAATTAATGTCCATGAAAAGGAGTGCGCTCACTTGGTTAGCGCAGGGAACTGGATCTCTTCAGCTCTTCCACTGACTCACCAAGCCTCAAGGGCTGGCAGGAAGAATACTAACTCCTGTTTTACCCCAGAGGGGTGTAGGGAGGCTTTACTAACACCTGAAGTACATTTGGGAACAAGTCAGCTATCTCATATCTCACTTCTAGCCAAACTTCTGATTCAATACGGATTTACTTACCATATTATCTTTTTTTTTTCTCTTCCAGTTACTATTTCTTCAACTGCAGAAAAAGGTAAATTTTTTTAATGTTTTTGAAAATGTGAATAGTTTTGTTGCACACAAGTCTTAAAGGACATAGAATTTAAATGTACTCCTTTATGTGTAAGCTCTGTGTAGTGAGTAGATTAGCACTAAGAAACAAGGTAAATATTGTGAGGTTGAGTCTGTTTAGCTTCTAGTACCACACGCTTGGGATGATGACAAGACCTGTGAGTAACGCAACTATGATTTAGGTTTGCAAATATTTTTAAATGGGTACCTTCTAAGAACAGAAAAAGGAGAAGAGAGAAGGAACTGCAGCAGATCCACAAGTCCATTTTCTGTTTCTTTCTGAACACACCCTGTGACCTGAAAGACTTCTGGAAGAGGAAGAATTGTTGTTCTACTGCTTGCTATTTTCCAAACAGCTTACCAAATTCTTCAGAACTCTATTCTTTAGGACTGGTTAGAACTGTGCAAAACACAACCATTTCAAAGGTGGCTGCACATTATAATTTTAAATTTCCAGGTCAAGTGGTTAAGGCCTTGTTTTGCAAAACTTTACTTAAGTCTTTGTATTTGCTTTGGCAAGTATATGCCACAGTAGGTAGTACTCAAAAAAAATTCCAGCATTCTTGCTCTGCCACTTCTTTTAGTTGTGAACAGAAACTAGTCTAAAGGATGATTCAATTCCAGAATTTCAAAATAAAGGGGTTTTTTATAAAACTTCTTTTTTTTTCTGTAAAAATACAAATGATTGATGGGATCGTTGTTTGGGAGTTATTTCAGCTTATGGGGGAACATGAGTGGTAGATTAAGCAGAGATTTGCATTTTGACTGCCCACAGAGGGCCGTCTTCAGAGAGTGAGACCATGGGTAAGAGGCTCTCATCTCTTAAATATTTTTGGAAAAGAGCATAGAACTTGAAACTAATCTAGCAGTTTTCTTCCTGGTGGGGAACATCCAGGAGAACACTGTGAGAGGAAGGAACCTTGATGGAATCTGTCTTCTTTCATCTTCTAATGAAGAGGTGAAAGAATGGGAAAACCTCCAAAATAAACTGTAAGTCGTTCAAGATGGGAGCTGTATCTTACCCTGCGTTTTTACATCACATTGCACAGCTGGGCTTCACCTAGACTTCACAAAATTCTGCAGATTGCTGCTGTGCTTTAATGTTGACCTGTATATGAATAAGTTTTACTTTCTAGTTTCTTCCAGAAAGGCAAGATCCATGTCTCAGTTAAGGAAGCCTGGCAGAGCAATGATGTTGGTGTTGCATAGTCAGATCTCTGGCTTTAATACAAATGCAGTGCCTGTCTGACTGAAGCAGGTGCTCTTAAATCTACTAAAGAAGAAAAATACTTGATTAATTAATGAGACTGACAGTATAGTTGGAACCTGACTGTTAGGCTCTTAATAGCTGTCACCTGCATGCTTTTTGCACCTTCAATTCTAAAGCATGTCACAGGCATCTTGCATGCATGAATTTCTTTACCGTGGAGGTTGATCTTAAAATGAGATGTGAAGTCTTTTTTCATTTGAAATGAAAGCTATCATAAGTTTTATAAAGTTCTTATAAGCTAGTTCACAGTAGCCAGGAAAAAACATCAGAAGAGTCAAAAGGCCAAAGTACCAGTAACATTGCTATGTAAATCAATAATGTGCATCTTAGCAAATATATTTTGCTCCATATTTCAATGTACTGTGTTCAAATCCTTTTACTCCAGTACTTAATTACAACTTTTGATTAAATTAGTGGTGATTTCTTCACCCCATTTAGGCTATTTGTAATTTCATATTTCTTGTCTAGATTTATATCCATTAGGATAGGGGAATAAAGTCAACTCTGAATCTCGTTTAACAATATAATATATTTCTGTTATATATTATTACCTCTCTGTAATCTGACTCTGTCTTGGAAGTAGTGTTAAGAATGATTCAGAAAAGGATGTTAAGGGCAAATCTTAGGAGGGCTTAGCATATTTTAGGAGGATGTTAAGAGCATGTTTTAAGACATTGTCCTCCTGAGGGCATAAATTATGGTCTAATATGCATCAGTGCCTTTAAAGAGAAGTGACTTCACTTGATCACAGCATAGCACCAAGAATCCTGGATTCCCTTAGCTTAGCCAGGACTTCCTCATGACTCTGAGTCTGGCTAAACTGGCAGATATTGGGGTTTGAGGTTTTTGACCTATTTTCCATCTAGCTTGTAATTACAAGAAAATGAGCTGAATAGGAATGAAGCTGGTTTATATTTGTACTGGAAACTGATGCAAGATGCTTCAGGGAGTAGTCTGCAGAGGAGATACTGCTACCCAAAATGGTGGGTAGATGGACTGCCAAAGTAAAGCCATCAAAAATGGTATCTTCCCTCCGTCTCATTTCTCTGGGAGCACTGACAGGACAGATACCTGTAATCGCAGTAGGAATGGCAGCATGGGAGTGGGAAAAGAAGCAAGAATTTATTCAGTGTGGGGCCAGTATGGACTGCCGATTGCAGGCTCTTTCTCCTCTAGACTGGGTGGTGCCCATCACTGGAACAGCTGTGAAAGACTTGTTCTTCCTTGAGTTGCCCCAGTTTGGCTGCTGAGGACAGGTCCTTGGTTTTTAATGATGGTGACAGACTGCAAGATCTCAGTTATTACAAGAGTGCAAGAGCACTTTAACGCTGCCTCTTTCTAGTAAATACCGGTAGCACTGGCACAGATCTGTACCCTTGCTGCAGCCAGCCTTGGTGCCTGTTACTCTGTGTGTTGTTGGGGCATTTGCAGCCTGTGACAAGACTTTGAGGTTCTGCTATTTGAAGTATTGTGTGTGCACTAAAAATAATCCTTCAAAAGAATTTGAATTGTGGGGGTGATTTTTATGGACAGAATAGAACTGTTTACTGTGTAAGTTAGTTTTGCTGTGCCTTGCCCTCCCCTGTATCTCACTTCCTCTTTCCTTCTATTCAACTTCTCTCACCCTCTTCTCTCCCAAAGCTCTGATCTTTGCAGCTGATTCCACTCCAATTTTGTGTCTGTTTCTCCTCTTTTCCGAACCATTTTCTCATGCTTTAATTGCTTAACCACATTATGTTTGAATGTGTATAGTATGTTTTTAATAAAAGACCATTTCTAATTATGCAGTGCCTAGTACAGTGATACACAAGTTCTTTCCTATCAGGATGACAGTTTTAGGATGGCTTTAGAAAAAGGTTTTGCTTCTTGCATTTTAAGTCAGCTCCACAGCTGAAAATTTGCCAAATCTGTCTGTAAGTTTGGAGGAGTTGGAGGCAAAGGTAAAAAGCATAATTCTCTGAAGAAAGCTCAAATACCGTTTGTTTGGATTTTTTACTGTAACAAGCAATGAAAATCCTGAAAGATGATAAATTATGTGCACATGCGTTTTCTGAGCTGTTGGAAGTTCCCCAAGTTTCAAGCCTGTTCTGCCATCCATGAAGTATGTCATATGGCTTCTTAAAGGACTCTATGTGCACGGGAAAGTAGGTCAAGTTTCCTTCTTCCTGCAACTGAAGATAATATAAGTGAAGATAATGTAAATATTTAGTATGACTTCCTTTCTGAGGCTTGCTGTTCTGGCACAACTGATCTGTTTCCTCTTGACAAGTGGTAAAAGAAACTGTTAGAGGAAACAAGATTGGAAGAAGCTTCCTGGGTCATAAGGTCTGGGTCTCTGGTCTTTAAGGCAACCATATCACACACAGACCCATTCATAAATTGATTGAGCTCCCTACTAAAGCCACCTACATTTTGTTGCCACTGTGACTATAATAGCAGGACTCTTCCAGATTATATTCCTGTGATGACATGAAAGAAGATACCCAGACAATTTTTAACTCACAGACAGCTCTCACCTTGGAGTGCAGTCCTCTCCAAGGCCCTGGTTTGGAGTTTTTACTGTCATTGATGGCCAGTGCCTTCTACAATGGCACAGTACTGTGCTGTTCTATTAGAAGTAGAAATTAAATTGAATTCTGTAGGTCAGTTATCAAATACTTTAATCTAGAACGGAATTGTAGCATCTTCTTTATCCAAAAAAGGTTAGTCACATGCCACAGGCGAAGCTGTGTTCAGTTCTGGGGTTTTTGTTTTGTTTGTTTTTTTCCCTTCAAAGTCTGTTTTGGAATCATACATAAAAGCATATTATAGAATCATAGAATAGTTTGGGTTGGAAGGGACCTCTAAAGGTCATCTAGTCCAACCCCCCTGCCGCGGGCAGGGACATCTTCAACTAGATCAGGTTGCTCAGAGCCCCGTCCAACCTGACCTTGAATGTTGCCAGGGATGGGGCATCCACCGCCTCTCTGGGCAACCTGTGCCAGTGTTTCATCACCCTCAGCGTAAAAAATTTCTTCCTTATATCTAGTTCTTTCTTATTTCTTCCTTATATCTAGTCTAAATCTATCCTCCCTTTATTTCCTTGAGGAATAGCAACCATCACATTTGGTGGTTTTTTTTTTTTTTTTAAGTGAGCACACCCAGGGAAGAGGATTTAATATAACTTATCAGGTGATTCATAGTGTAGTAGTTTAGCCCTCATCAAAGATCAGGGATTTTATTTCTTGTTCTTTTCAGCTATATTCACCGAACTCTTATTTGTATTTTATTGCAGTTGTCTACCTTGTGGTTTTTCATCTGTCATTTGTCATGTTTGTATGGTCCTATTGGAAGACAATTTTCACATCTCCTGCATCCCCCTCTAATGAGGTAAATATAATGTTAGAAAAATGTCAGTGCCTTTTTTATAAATAGCTGAACTGTTTTCAGTGATGAAACTTGTTTGCAGTACTGCATGATTCACCTTTTGCTTCTCATTATCTAAAATAGAACAGCATGACAGTGTACCATGAATGAAAATTATCAAATTACTCTTAAAATACTGTATACTTTGTGTAATGACATTTCCTTATACGAAATGCACATTTAATTCATCACAAATTTGACAGTCATGCACAGTGCTTTGCTATGAAGTAGCTTGCTTGAAACTTGGAATTTTTAAAACCAATAAATCAAATATAGTGACAACATTTTTATATTTCCATTTTAGGCAGTTTTGACCTTTGTTTGGGTAAGAAAAAGTAGTAATGCAATGTATACTCATAACCTGGAGGACTGAACCACTTAGTAGTAAGTCAAGGGTTAAGGTTTAGTGACAATTGAGAAGTAAATACATAAAGGAGCTTTACATAATGGCAAAAGAATGCATGATGACTGTAAGACGTTTTGTTTTGAAAAAGAACAGTATTAATTGCAATAAGTCTGAGATGGATTACTTTGTTTTCTATTTTCTCTAAGGTGTGCGTATGTAAGGATTAAATACTGGCACCAAATTTAAAATAGTTCCCTTCCCTGGTTTCATAAAGCTTTTAAATTGGCTAAACTGTTTGAGGTTTTGGTTACTCTATGGGGGTTGAATTTTTATTCTATTTTTGGCAAGACTGACTTTCAGAGCTAATGTCAACCTTAAACTTTTTTTTAAGAGTTAAAACCATGCTTCTAAGGAAAAGCAAACACTGCTCTGCAGTGCTTAATTATGGCTTAGAGATCTGTATCTTAGAAACCTACAGAATATAAAGTGAAAAAAGCTAAAGACTATTCTGCTGTTTAGCTAAGCAAAAAGAGTGGTACTGAATTGTTAAACCTAAAGATTCAAAGGAACTTGTCTTCAGGGTGGTTTGTTTCAGCTTTATCTGGGATGGTTCTGCAGGAAAATGATAACATTAAGCAGGTTAACTAATTAAAATGTGGTTGGAACCATGTTATTCCAGGTTTTGTAAAGCTATATGAACTACGGCTGCTCATAAAACTAATGCCTAGTAACTTTTACTGTCTGCTTGGATTCTTCAATAATAGAAAACCTCTTCTGGCAGTACTTACCTGTAGTTACAGTAATGTTGTAGCAAGCTTTTCATATTCAGTGAGTGAAAGGGATGGTTTGGGCATATGGCATGTAATGAATATTTCCTCTATCAAGTGTGGGGGTAGATCAGATTTAATACAGTTTTCTTCTACAGCTAGCTTTAAAAAGAAAAAAAGGGAAAAAACCCAACCCACAACAACAACAAAAAAACCACAAAAACCAACCAAACAAAAAAAACCATCGCCACTTTTTGTCTCTCTGGGCAAGTCCCTTCTGTTCACATACCAGTGAGTAATTTATGCTGGTTTTACTTAAAAACAAAACCTGACTTCAGAATCTCCCCATTGTATGCAAGTGTAAACGTATATATTTTTAGTCATTCAAATTAGCCGTTCTTGCAAAACAAATAGCATCCTGTGATCTTACTATTGAACTAAAAAATATTCTGCAGCTGCTGTTGTCTTAGTGTAATCCCTGTACATTTGTCATAAGAAAGAACAATCAGCATTGTACAAGATCCAGAAAGAGGAAGGAAACAAAGGGACTCTTTCTGTTTTCAATAAGAACTGCTGGAACCTCATTGGAAATTCTGTTAGCTATGTGGTAACAGACAACTTTTGATGTCTTTGAACATATCCTGCCATTGTCCAAAGAGACTCTGGTCTCATGGCCCTATTAATTTCTGAATTTAGAACAGAAATATAGCTGTTTGGAAAACCAAAATCCTATGCAGAATTTTTGGAGTAATATTATGATGTTACTTGGACAAATTAAAAAAGTTTTAAATCTTGTGACTTAGTTCCTTTTCTGTGCATTAATGGTTTGCCATAGAAATGTCATCTAGAAGTAGTATTTCATGTTTAATGCCACCTCTGCTTGATTGCAGGTCATGGAGACAGGCATTGGGTCACCTAGCAGACTCACAAGGGCAATAGGGAGGAAGGCATATTGCACTGCTGTTTGCTGGCATGATGCTTCGTATCTGTCTTAAACTTTTTATGTGAGCATCTCCAGTTTTCATATTTGAGTAAATATCTAGTTTAGAGATGGATATTAAAAAATGAGGTCAAACTCTTGGTGATGACTGAAACGTTAAACTTTAATTTCACTCTTTGCATAGATTGATCCTAGTTTCTGATTATTTAAAAGGGGATTATGTTTCATGTTTCACCCTTGAATGGTGGGTAGGCTCAGTAACTGGGATGACACTATGTGTAACAGGAGACTTAACTAGATTCTGTGAGATATGAGGCAACTTATTTGCATTCTGGGTTGGGAAATAGCGCAGAGAAATTGCAGCAATGTCTTACTGCTTCCTCCTTTCTGTAAGTGGAGTCTTCATTGTGGCTTGCCAACTGACTGTAATCCAAAAGAGGAAAAAGTACAGGATGAAAGGAAAATCCATGTGAAATAATCATATACATGTTCTTGGTAGGAAAATATGGTCATATTAAACCATGCTAAGCCAATTTTTGTTCCAGTTGCACACACAGCATTTTCCACTCATTACCATGAATACTTTGTCTATGTGTGCTCATAAAAGGGGCTCTTGTAGCCCATGCGGGAATCTCAGAGTTTAAAAGTGCTTCAGAACAGAAAAATACCAAAGGAAATAGCGAGTTCAGCCCCAACTCTGCAGGGGCTTGTCAGCACACTGGGTGTTTGTGGGGCTTAATGGTAAAGCTCATCATTTCAGTGGATACCAAACTAAGTGTTTCACAAGTGAGTAAAAGCTCTCCAGGTTCTTCTGGTAAAGCTTTACATTTCAGCGAGGCTTCAACATGAATGCTCCTCATGCTTTACTCAGAATTTTAACTCTCTCTGAAACTGTACAGGCTTTGCTGAAGTTGCTTTCAATACAGCTCATGGATTTTGAGACTAGTGCTGACTACTCCCAAGCAAAAATTCCAGTTAAACTCTTTCAACTTCTGAGCTGAAGCCATGAAGCCGCACACCCTTCACCCCCCCCAGCTTGTACCCTCTCTAAGTCAGAGAGAGGAAGTGGGATAAGAGAACTTTAGTTGCCCTGTGGCAGCAAAGGACAGTTGCACCTTCCTCTTGTTCACAGATCACTTAAATTTAACTCCTGGTAAGCATAAAGGAAAGGTTATGCCTTCTTAAAACTCCCGAGTCTCTGCTTCCTTTGTGTTGAAGGGAAAATGCCATAGATAATGGAACAGAGATAAAAGATTATTTTCTTTAAAATATGCCCAGGACTGTCATGGAGTTTTGAGGATCTCCTGTAATTCCTGTAGCATTCTGTTTTTCTTTGTGGGTTTTTTTTGGTCAGTGGGCAGGGGCTGTCCAAAAACATAGGATTAAGATACATAGGGTCTGTTCCTTGGAGCTTGACTAGAACACAAAGTAATAGTTAATCTCTTCCCTTCATTCCATTTTCTCCCTCCCTCCTAGTTCTGCTTGTCAAAAGCTGATAAAGAACAATATGAAAAAGAAGAGAGACCAGAATCCCAACAGGAGATTTTGAGAAGAGCTGCTAAAGACTTGCCTATCTATACGACAACAGCATCGAGAGGTGAGATATAAAGATAATTCTGTGCTCCTGAAGCTGCTAGTTTAATACAGTGAAATTCATTTGATGTCACTGAATGAACAATCTATTAAGCACATATTGCAAAGGCCGTGACCTTGTTTTGTTATTTGTTTGGGCTGGTTTTTTTTCCCCAAAGAGAAACTAGAGTCCTTTGTCTGGGGATCTCAACATGTAGCCAGTATTTGGAATTATAAAAAAAAAAAAAAAAAAATCCTCTTCTAGCAAGCAGATAGATGGCAACCTTTATCTCTAATTGTGACTATAAAAAATAAGCACAGCAAAGAAATACAACTAGAAATAGAGAAAATTCAACTTTTTACTCAATTTTATAACCATTTCTATCCCCCTTTAAACTTTTTCTGAGCTGTATCAGTTCAGCAGGAGGAGAAACGTCATACTTAAGGCTAGAATTTAAGAATGAATAAATGTTGTTTCATTCCCATCTGTAATTCAGTACAAAGCTAGTTATGGGCTATTTCTGTATTTGCCTTTAATACATATAGGCATTTTTATTCCAACTTATATATGAATGATCTGTGAAACTGCTGTCTTATACATATGTATATTCTTTAAAAATCTAGCTTTTGTATGTGTATATATATCTGTCTCTTTCTTGAAACTAGCAATGCTGTAGAGTTTTCCGAAAACATAAACTACTCAGAATAACTGTTACCAATGTGTACTGTGACTTTCAAAACAAAGTCTAAGGACACCTGGCTTTTTTGAATACAAGCCTCTCTTTCAGAGAATCCCAGTCTTAAGTTCCTGGAGTGGTCTGGGAAGCTCTTGCCAGCTCTTAGCAGTTCTGCTTAGCTGTAGGTGTTGGCTTTCCTTCTTTCAAACTGCCTGTGCTGGTGTCTTATTTCCACTGAGAAGAGCCTGAAGGCTTGTTTAAAAATATCCAGGAAAGATGAGGAAGAGCTGAACGGTCTGTTAGATCACTATTTGCTGAAGAGGATAGAGAAAGCTAATGCAGAAAGTTGGGTTGCTGAAAGAATGTAGTTTCACAATGGGATGCCCAAGTACCCTGTCCAGATTTGAAAGAAAGCAAGCGACAGGGGATCAGTGCCAGAGGATGAAGGATGGGAAGATTGGGGAGCCAAAGAATAAATGGAAATGGACGCAGTACAGTAGTAATAGATGAAAGTGTTTTAAATACTTTCATATGTTACATTTCTTAAAAAAACTCCAAAGTACGTATCATATGAGAGTAGGCACATGAAGGTCTGTGAGAACAGGTGTGGCAGGGGAGGGCAGGAAGCTCTTTAAGATTCACTTCATGTTAAGGGGGAAAACCTTCATAACATTAAATGAGTTCTAATGACTTGATCCTTGCCACTTGAATGCAGCAATCAGATACTGTGATCGATGCCAGCTAATCAAACCTGACCGCTGCCACCACTGTTCTGCATGTGACATGTAAGTTACTGAATCTGAAATGATGGATTTTCTCTCTCCTGCGATCATCACTTTAGTGTGTGCATGTCTTCAGTGTGTCAGCCCTTGCGTAACAGCAGGTTTTACTATTTGTTCCTCTCTCAGACCCTTAGTACCTGGATTTCATGAAAAAGCAAAGTTGCTCCTGTTGGTGCAATATTATTATTGGCGTCCCGTTGTCCAAAGTGGCAGAATTTTTTAGAAAACCTGCTTGTAGCTTTGTAAAACAGTGCTTATATTAAAAAAAAAAAAAAAAAAAAATCGGCGATTGAAAGTAAGGAAAGGCAGGTCTGAGATACCAGCACAGCAAATGCTTATTATAGAACTCTTTTATTGTATCTTGCTTCTGCAGCCTTGAAACAGATGTGTGCTACTAATAATGCTAAAAATCTTTATCTCAAAGATTGACAGTGCAATTACATGCCTTAACCATTCCAAAGATATCACTGCTGTTCCCTAGCCTCGTTCTGAATCATCAGAGAAGTCTGTAAGGGCACTGAAAACTGAGGCTATGAGTGAGACTTCAGTAGGCTGAGCTTGAGGAAATCTAGTTAACTGAAGAACCTAATCCACATCTTCTGGCTAAAATCAAATTTATTAGCAAATACAGTGAATGTCTGTGTGTCTGAAATGTCTAGTATTTGTCCTTATACTAAAACTGGATGAAAATGGCATGTGGAGTATTCAAATACCCACTGTGCTGCTCTTTTCCTCAATTAGCTTTAAAAAACAAACAAGCAAGCAGCAAACAAAAAAAGGTAGCAAAAATAGCCCTGAGGTAGACTTCGTTGAAGTGAATGCCAGGCTAACATACCTTATCCACACAACTCTGAAGGGTCCTTTGGATTTGTTTTCTCTCAATGTGCACATAAAACTAGGGTGGCTTAATGAACTATTACATGGTGTTGCTCAGTAATGCTCCCCATGTTAATTTAAGAGACTATCTTCATAACTCTTCTGAATGTCACTTGGTCCTTTTGGGTGAAAGGATGGCTGCTATAATACGGAGAATCGGCATGATTGAGAAGGACTTGAAAAAGATACAGTGGGGCAAAATACTTTA
>NW_008795303.1:790686-805775 GCF_000699145.1 Aptenodytes forsteri
TTAAAAAAAAAAAAAATAAAAAACAACCCCCAAACCTGTAGAAGCTAAAAGTATGTGTCTTAGAAAGAAAATGTATTTTTGCTTTAATATGCTGGAAATTATCTCTTTCAGATGTGTATTAAAAATGGACCACCACTGTCCATGGTAAGTTTATAAAAACAAACAAAAAAATCAGTATAATAACGATGAATTAGATCCTACATGATGAATTAGATGCTGCTTTAAAAATGCAACTTTGAAGTAAAACTTGATTTTCACAGAATTTCTTGAGACTTTAATATGTGAAAATAAATCTTGTTCCCAATGTGTGTTGCAACATAGAGTTGTAGCTCCAGTAGCCCAAATCATGCAGTTTCTCCTTATACAGAGAAACCCTGGTGTTAACGAGATCTATGAGAAATGGCATTTCTTTCTTTTGTTTAGTTTGGTATTGTTACCAGGAGAGGAGATACCCACTACACTGTGAAAATCAGTTCTTGATTCTAGATGATACATAAGACCCCCTCAGACAGTTACTCTTCTGCAGTTTGTATTCACTGGTAGTCAGTAACAATATTATGTGCTGTCACTATAAAAATACTGCTATCAGTAGTTGACTTGAAGGTGGTTTTGTAACCAAAGCAACATCCACTGAAATTGATGGAGAGGCTCGTATTATCTTCTGCGATGACTGCAGTTAGTTCATAGTGTGTGAGATGCTTCCTATACAGACTGTATGTATCATACGCTTTGCCAGCTCATGTCCTGTCCTGTAGAACTTTGTGGGGGGTGAAATTTATGTGAGGGGCCCAGATCATTTGGCCTGAGGAAAGAGACTTCATTCAAAATGGTGGCTTAAAATGCTTCTGAAACACTAGTGCCAAACTGTTTTGGACATACCACTGACATCATACACATTATGCTCTGCAAAAGCTGAATGTATTGTTTTTTATTTTATTTTATTTTTTGTATATCATAGTAACCTCTTTCTCTTTCCCCTCCTTCTAGGGTGAATAATTGTGTGGGATTTTCTAACTACAAATTCTTCCTCCTGTTTTTAATGTATTCCTTACTGTACTGTCTGTTTGTTGCTGCTACAGTCTTGCAGTACTTCATAAAGTTTTGGACAGTAAGTTCTAAGGCTTTTTTCTGTTGTTCATTTGTTTAATCCTGCATGTGTTATTGGAGGCTGCATCAGCATGTTGTCACTCACCATTTACTCTGTTCCATAGTTCATTACCATTAACAGCATCAATCGAAGTGACTGAAGCAGGAGAACCTTCCGAATATTAATGAATTAAATGTATTACACTGCCCAAGATAAGTAGTTGGGGGAAGAAGTTCCGATAAGGACACTGCAATTTCTCTGCTCCATCAAAATCGAGTGGCACAGCTCAGGTTTTTTTTAGACTATTGGATATAGATATGTAGATATAGAAAGAACTGGCTATATCAAACAATTACATATATATGTGTGTGTGTGTATATACGCACACATATGTATATATAAAAATACTGACAAATGTGAAATATAAATAACAATTTTGTATTTTCCTAGACTTGTCTATGGATAACCAGCTACTAGATAAGGCAGATTAATCTCCTGGGAACTGACCAAGCTCTGTTTTGGAGTCCCTACATAGGCATGTCTGAACTTCTTCATACTAGTGGCTTTTATCAATCTGATATGGGTAGAATGCTAAGATACTTACAGTGTTAATGATATACATCTTCCTTGCAACTATTATCAGTTGTCAAATGATCAATACGCATACATGCATCTTAGTAGATTTAATAATATTTATGTGAAGGGCAACCATCCTTGTATGTCAGCGTTACATTCCTCCTATCAGTTTTGTTCCAGTTGCATTCCAGGCTGAACAGAGCGTCTTCTGGTGGTGTTCTCTTTCATCTCCAAAACCTTGTACTATGCCTTCCTGTCTCTAGGCAGAAGAGCTAGCATAAGAATTCCCTTAATCAGTTTCCATTAACTAGCATGGGAAAAATCACTGTAAGTGGAAGGCTCTCCATCACATCTTTATAAGTAAATAACATGTATTTCTTAGGTGCTAGTTGCTGTCAGAGTAACTGGGAAAAGCAGTCATTATCTGTAGTTGTAGAAATAATCTTTATTGGAGCAAAAAGATATTGCCATGTCAGGGTAAGAGAAGCTTGATCATGTATTCAGAATAGCTGTACTTTGAGACAGTTGGCATTAGACAGGTAAGATAAATGGTGCAAAAAGTGGTTTTTTGTGTTCATCTGAGCCTATGGGTCTGATGCGCCAAAGTACTATGTTTCTCTTAGTCCGCTAGTTCTGTATAGCGGCCTGTCACTGGAGAGCAAGGAACTATGTGGGAATTTAGCTGTCAGTATTGTGTGAGATGAAAGCCATAAATGTATTTATCAGTCATAGCTGTGGCTTGACAGATATTTCAGATGAAATGATCTGATTCTGCTGTTCAGTGTTGCTTGACTGTAAATAGTTAAATTTTTAATTTGTGAATGTGGCACTCCCAAACATCTGCCTGGCTGCTTTCCAGTACTTTGTATGCAATTTCTAATGAAACTGTAGATGCACTCTTACACATTTACCAGTCAGTGCTTGAGCAAAAAAAAAAAAAAGAATTTGCTTTGTTACCTCACTTCGTAAGTGTTAGTGCAGCAAAAGTCCGCAGGACATCTGACCACAATGAACATTTAATACCGGCATTTGCAGCAAGGCTCTTCCAAAGCCCATCGGACACAATATTGAAGTGGACCCTTGAGCAGAGGAAGTAAACTTAAGAGGGATTTTTTTTTTTTATGATTTAGTTGTTAAAAATGCTTCCTGCAAGACTGGACTGTTTCTGAAATGTGACAATAGACAAGTGTGCTTGCACTTGTTGCTTTCATTTCCGGTTACTTCCAAGACAGAATCTGGTGATGCCATGATCTTATGATTAGAGTAGGTCTCAGACTCACTTTACTCATATTAAATCACTCATTCTACAAAGCTTCTACAAAGCTAATATTCCTCTGATCTTATAATAGCCTGACTAAAGTAGACTTCCAGAAAGAGGTGGCAGCACCATAATCATGTAGGCTTGCAAAATCTAGTATGTCTCAAGTATGTAAGCTTTTAGGCAAGTGCTGTTGACTGCAGAATAGAGTCCTGGAAGCTTCTCCCTACATCTGTATCCAGATCAGAGCATACTGCTGACACGTGCTGTCTGTAGACTGCTTCAGTATATTGCTAATGCTCAGCTTTGTCTGCTACAGCATCAGACAGATTACTGTTTTGACGTTTTCTGTTGAGGCTCTCTAGATGTTGGTTTTTCCCCCCCCAAGCTTGACTATCAGAACTGTTATAGTATACCTTCAGAAGGTAGTGTTTCTTTTTTGCTTCTTCATAGATGTTTTTCAGGAAAGCGTGCAACAAACTGCTGTATATATCCCATGTTGGGGTGGAAGATGAACTGCTTCTTGGGGACTGTAGCCTTGGTTACTTCAGAACTTGTAGTAATGAGGTTGTGAAGGTGTATGTGCTAACTACACAAATTTTAGCAATCCCTTGTTTTGCACTGTTGCTAATACTTGCATAGAGACATGACACATGCAGATACTTGCCAACATTGTGAGACATGCACACCTACCTAACTCTTCTGTTGAAGAAAGTCTTTGTGTTTCCCACTTGCACATGCAAGTCTTTTACATAGCATCTTTCATGCTCTAAGCAGAAGTGCTGAAGAAATCTTGATACTGTTCATACAGTGGTGGAACCACAGGCTTACACACTGATGCGAACGTTAAAATCTGGTTTGTAGATCAAGGGAATGTCAATGATTCCTTTTTTTTATACTCTTAACTACTTTTCCTGTACTCATGAAATTTTTATTTCTACCTAGGAAGTTGTTAAAGATGAGCAGATAAAACCTCAGTTTAACCAAATGTATTTGACACAAACACCAGCACTGGCTGAATGCCCAGTCCTTGATGCCTTGTTTACATAGTGCATGGTGGTACTTCCCAGTGTGTATTTGTATCTACCCTCATTCTTGCTGCACTCCTTCCTCCTTGAAACCTGTATATTTTCCAGCTGTTTTCAGTGTCTTTCATTGTCCTCCAAATTATTTTGGCAATCCTGAGTATAGCCAATTCAAGGATGTGATACATGTTCCAGGTAGATGGCAAATGCTTCTGCAAAACTTTGGTTGTATTAGCAAAAAAACCAAAAACAACAACAACAAAAAAAGAGCGATTCCAGATCCTTAGTTAGAACTCATTCCTCTTGCATATACACATAAGGACATATACCAGATCTTCTGAGTTTTTTCTAGATTTAAGCTAGACCTAGCTACTAAAGATGAGTAACGAGTCAAGCTCTGACAGCACTTTTTTTGTTGTTGTTGTGGGTTTTGTTTGGTGTATTTTGTGACCTGATACATGCTCAAATGACTCTATGCTTGTGAAGGAGTTTGTAGGGGACTCTTTAGAATAGTGACTGGCTTCAGTCTATTACACGTGCTAAGTAGCCCTAATTTTATTGTGCAGATTGCTTCCCTATGTAAGCCCTGCAGCGCTCTCACCGGCAAGTCTGTGCTTCGGTGCTGCTGCTGAACATAATGATTTTAAATAAC
Source organism: Aptenodytes forsteri (assembly GCF_000699145.1). Classification (NCBI taxonomy): domain Eukaryota; kingdom Metazoa; phylum Chordata; class Aves; order Sphenisciformes; family Spheniscidae; genus Aptenodytes; species Aptenodytes forsteri. The sequence continues at coordinate 795,285 of NW_008795303.1, forward strand.
TAATGTCTGAAGTTTCACTCTTTTTTTCACGTGCTGTGGCATGTGGACTGCTGCTAGAACACAATTGTGAATAAGCCTGTCATACGCACTCAATGCCTGCATGCTTCTCTCCAAGAAGGAATTGGCCTTTTTTGGAAAGATCCTTCAGTTCTGCAACTGTCATTCAAGAACTTACAACCAGTGGCTGAAACTGGGTAGTCAGAAGACATAAATGCTCCCTGGGGATCATGCAGATTAATCACGCATAATTCAAAAAATCCTTCTCCAGGTTACAGAGCTACTGTTTTAGGAAGATGCAATTGAAACAAACTTACATTTTCTGGCCCACAGAAAACACAAAGACTAGGTGTTACTGCTCTTTGAGCTTCAAAACCAACTGGCATGAGAATTCTTTATAGAGAACTATTTTGTTTAAATATGCAATTCCAAAAGAGTCATAGAAATACAAGTTACAAAAATTAATTGGGAAACTGGGGAACACTGCAGTGTGCTCTGAGGCAGGAAGAGTCATCATAGCTTTAATATGAAGCTTAGGAATAAGAAGCAAGTAGAGTATGTATTTTGCTAGCCTTGATTTCAAGGGATCACAAAACAAAACACAACATATCCCTACCGCAGGGGGAAGAGGGACCATTGCACAAATTGTCCAAGCAAAACTGCATCAAAAAATAAAAAGGCAGTAAATAAGGAAACTGAACTTAGATGGCAGTTCAGAGAGCTGGACTCTGCTATCATTTGCTTACTGTAGCATCATCTGATGGTAGCCAGCATTTTTGAAAATGCTGTGTATATCTGCCCAACTCTAAGGTAAACACTTGGGCTCTCCCTAGGCTTTCTGCACAGATTTATGTAACTGAAAAGCCATACATCTTGCCTACAACAGATTTGTTAAGTGCTAGCATCTTAGCTAAGACAGCTAATACCACTCTTCAGGTATAAAGTTCGGAATTTAAAAGCTAATTTAAACTAAGTTTTCCTGTTTCTTGCTTTATTTTCTTAAGTACTAGTTCAATTTCAGATGTTATGCTAAAGATACACCCCACAAACATATCTCAGTATTGAAGGTTATTGGGAAGAAGAAAAACTGTACTGATGTGTTATGGGTTCTTTTTCTAAACAAAGAAAATTGTGCAAAGAACGGCAATTTATTTTTTTATGGTTTTGACTGAAACTGCATCTAATGGTAATAGATATGTTCTGAAGTCAGAAAGATTTTGTAATTTATAAACCATTGCTTTATACCTCTGGAGTATTCTGAGCTTTTCAGACCTCTATGAATGGTTTCATCATACAGAATATTCACATAAACCTTACTTGTGATGGAAACAATTAGCAAAGAATGCACCTGGTGTAGTCATGCTGTTCAAGCTGAGGAACTACTTGGAAAGTGATCCAGCCACAATCTGAATAGCAATACTTCTATGCTTTGGTAGAAAACTTCATGCCTTGGAAGTTAGTAGTGTGCTTTTACGTACTCTCTCCTCTGGTCTCTTGGAGAACGAGGGCTAAGGCTGCTGATGGGCATTGGAACTCAGCACGTCTGAGAGCACGTGTGCACACCAACCATTTCTTAACAAAGCCTGTGCTGTTTTCAAACACTTCGTCTTAACATAATACTAGTGTTTAATAAATTGTCTTTGTTTGCGCAAAGCTTTGCCGCAGGAAAGCTGCAGAGAATTGTCCAAAGGTAAAATCCAATATTGCTGTAATTATTTAAATACTGTTCCTACTATAATTTTTCAGTCATTCATGGTAGCTATTTACACCATCACAGAAGGAAGGAGACTTGTAATCTGTTAGTTATGAATATAAGCAGTGTACTGGGATATAGATATACCTATGTGCACTTGATCTTAATTGAAATGTGCTTTAGTCTTAAAAAAAAAAAATCAGCCTTAGATAAGTGGGTATACTGAATGAGCTAATGGAAACAGTAATGGCAGTAATGCTAACTAAACAGTTGAATAAAAATAGCCTCTCTGCTTTCATAGTGCTGTTAAAGATCAACTACTTAAAGTACTGTGATTTTGAGGATATAGAACTGGAATAGTATTGTTACAAATCCCATTTTTAGGCTTGCACTTTCAAGAGGCCAATGGGATTTGTTTGGGTGGGAGGTTATTTTTTTTATATGGTGGTTGTACTGAAATTGTTGTTTTTCATGTAGATCTTCTGGCGAATCACTTCTGCCTGGTCAGACATGGCAAATTTATTTTGCTAGGTACATGCTGGTGGTTGCCTAAACCTTAGAGATCATCAAAAACTGAAGATCTGTCCCAGGTCTTGTTTAGGAGTTGTTCAGTCTTGGAAACACAATATGACAGCCATTTCCCTTTTATCTTCCTTACACCAGTTCAGAAGTAGGTTCAGTATTATTACCTTGCCAGGAAAGGGTTTGGATGTTTTTGTTGTATTGTCTTTCCTTCAAAGAAAGTGATTTTGGACATGTTTTCCCTGTGCCTCTTTGGCTGTGGCTGCACAGTTAACAGTTTTTAGTATAGGAAATTTTTTTCCTTGCCTCCTACTGTGCATTTAAAAACTAACAGATGAACATATACACTCATGCTACTAAACTCAGGTGGAAGGGGTACCCATCAGCTTTAAGTGCTGTTGTGTACCAGTTTAACATGACATGAAAGGAAAGCCAGGCTTGTGCTTTTTTTTCTTGGTGAAAAGTGAGGTGAAAGACCTGTAGCAGAATGGGTGTGGCAGAAAATGTTTAGCGACAATACTGCATTAGTTGCTAAAAAGTGTTAACGTATTAATCTCTTTCTCTCTTCTTCCTCAGAATGAATTGCCAGATACCCATGCAAAATTCCACGTACTATTCCTTTTCTTCGTGGCAGCCATGTTCTTCATCAGCATACTGTCCCTCTTCAGCTACCACTGCTGGCTAGTTGGCAAAAACAGATCAACCATAGGTCAGTTAATTGGAATATGGAACTGTGCCTTGTCCAGAAAACCAACAAGTCAATGAGAATGTGAGGCCTACAGGATATGCCATCACATATAAACAAAATTTTTAAATATTGTGCAATAAGAAGCGTATTTGGTGAAAGTAATTAAAGGTGAAACATATGGGAAAATGAAGCATGTGTAGGGGTCCTCTGCTGGAGCCAAGCATTCGGATTCATGATGAATGTTAATTTCTTTTGTTTGTATTTTTGAGATCTCTGAGGCACTGTGCATTTTTGTTGTGTTTTTATATAGTGTTAAGTATGTAACACAATTGCTACTTGCCAGTAACCTGTTGTTCTAATACTTTGAGTAGCTGGGTTGCCACAACCAAGGTGAATGCTCTACTATATATGAATATACTACATTTTGAACTAGATCCAAAAGAGTATTCTTAAACCCTGTGAAATAAAATGCACCTCGCTATTAGGAAGTGGCTTGTAAAAGCAGTGCAGTAAAAATGGAAACACTGATGCACATTTCCTAAATAATAAAAGAGATTCCTGTAATTTCTATGCCTAAATGTTATAAATGGCATTGACCAGCATAAGCAAGTTACGTGCAGTAGTTAAAATATCTGAAGTTCTTGCTAAAGCATTTTTTAAAGTCTTTTTGCGGGGTCGGGGGGATGGGGACCGTTGGGTATTTCCACAACTGAACAAGTCAAAATCTTATACCTTTCAATGGAAGTTAAATTTCTATCCTCAAAAATAAGTGGGTTGATTAAAAGTGAAATAATTTTCAGCTTGCTAGAATTTTTTGATGGAGGAAAAGGAATTTTTTTGATTGCTTGACAGGAGGGTTGTTTGAGTCCTTTTTCTTTTGATGTATCTACAGCTAAGGAATATTCACAGTCTCTTTTTTAGCTTTGAAGAAAATTTTAGCATGTTCCTTGCCCAAAAGTCAGTGGTCATAATTGGCAACACAGTCAGTACTTTATTTACTTTCTGTATCATGATTGTAAAAAGACAAGCTGTTGATATGGGGAGAGCAATGACTCCTCTTGGTTCTTCGCCAAGGGTGTAACCAGAATGACTAGAATAATGGTGGTGGTTTGCTACAGTTCGTGGTGTGTCTGTGTATCTAATGTAATAGAGCTCATCTTTCTCTGATACCATGGGATGCTCTTAATTCAACTTCAGACCTTGGCAGAAGTGGAAAAAACTATCCTGTATGTGTTTAGGTCCAGTAGTGCTTATGGTAAATTGCTTCTAGAAGAGGAAGTCTTCTGCTCAAAAAAGGCTTCGCAGGCCAAAGAGCAAGCTAGCCATCAACGACTAAGGGATGTGGTATTTTTGGCATGCTGATGGTACTTAGCTCTGCCTCAGACCTTATGTTAAATGCAAAGAGAGAAAGATGACTGTTCTCCTTATGTGACTTTCTTACCTTTCATTTCTATTTTTGTCATTAACCCTGTGATTATTTTTTTATGCGCTCTGATTACTTGAGATGACTTTTTTTTCCCCGTAATATACATCAAGATCATCTCAGCTTGCCTGACACTGTTTTCACAATAGAGAAGTTTGAGTCTGTTTATTCATCTTCCCCGACTCCTTATTGCTTTAGAGATACTGAATGTTTTTCTTTTACAGAAACATTCCGTGCACCCACATTTCGAAATGGCCCTGATAAAAATGGCTTTTCTCTTGGATGCAGCAAAAATCTGAGGGAGGTTTTCGGAGATGAAAAGAAGTATTGGCTACTCCCTATCTTTACCAGGTATTCAGTCTGAATGGGAATGAATTGGGGAATAAATTGATGCCATGACTTTCACCTTGTTCCCCTTTTCCTAAAAAATAAAGCACAACTGAAAAGCCAACTTGTAAATCCTGCACGATGAATATTGGTGTAGGGAAAATGTGCAGGAGAAAACTGAGCAAATTCTGCACAGGGTTTTCATTCAAAGACGAGGGCCTTCTAAATACCGAAGTTTGGAAAGCTTTGAGAAGTGTATTTCAAAAATTGTACACCTTTTGTGTAGTGTGATTTCTGTGGAGCAGAAATCAGCAACTCAGAGATCCAAATGCTTGAACTTAAGCTGCACTGAAACAACATCAGTTTAAAAACACCCCCTCTTACCCTGAAAACGCTTGACAGCTTTCCTTTTGCTGTAGATTTTGGTATTGGAAGCTGCCTGAGAAAGTGCATGTAAATAAGCAGCAGTGCAAAAAAAAAATTCTGATACAATGCAAAATACTGGTTTTAAAACTTCAGCTGAGCCAGTGTTAGGGAGTTGCAGACAAGCGTCAGAGAAGCTTGATGAAGCAAGACTGACCTGCTGCCCACTCCCACCACTCCCAAAAGTCAGCAGAACAAAGTAGGAGCTGTGTTTCAACACTGCTTTTGGGGGGTTGTGTATCAGTTTAAAATGCTGGTGAACCCATTTGTGAAGCTGAGGTCTGGTAGCAAACAGCAGAGGTAATAACAAGATCTTAAGTTGCCTCAGCTGTTTGCTCAACTACCATGACTTCTCATGTGATTAAAGACAGAAGCTATATTGTAGATGGATCAGTCTGGTTTGCCACCACATTTTATCCTGATTAAACTTGCTTTAAAAGAAGGCTTAGCTAACCTCAAAATGATGGGCGGAGGGGAAAGCATGGCCACCAGAATGTTATTTATGCTACAGCTTCTGGGGTTGTAAATACCAGATAGTCTGACTACATGTGCACGGTGGTTTGTGGGAAGACTAGGGCTACAGTCTACAGAAACACAGTGATGTTTCTGAAATACATAGACTAGTGCTGTGCTCAGCAATCCATACTGAGTGATAGGGTGGGAATCATTTGAGCTCCAAGATTTAATTAACTGATCATACAGCTTAGTGGTAGAACTGCCTTGCCCAAGTCTGGAGTCCAACGCTGCACTCAAGTAATTGATTTGAGCCTGTAGTGTTTGCTTTTTGCATGGGTACTTTTTCAGTTCATTTAAGTCAACTACAAACAGTGATTTGAATCTTTGTTTCTGGCTTAGTTTGGGTGACGGGTGTAATTTTCCAACTCGTTTGGTGATTATGGATCCAGAGCAACTTACTGTCTCAAGCCAAAATGAACCTGCCAAAAGGTAACTATAGCATTTAAGATACTGATTTTGTACTGTTCTGTACTTCATCTGGAAAAAAATTGTTTCAAAACTATTTTTTAATTTTTTATACTTCTTGTCATCTTCAAAGTGAGTTTGTAAGTCTTCAGAGAAGGACAGAATGGATCAGGACTAAAAAATGGTGCTGCTTGATGCAGAAAGTCTGTTTCTTGGTTTTGACCTGTAACAGAGGATATGTCTCTACGGAAACAGTAATACAAAAAGTAAGGGAGCTTACTGGCTCTTAACAACAATCAGAAAAGTCCCAGGGAAGACTGAATAATGGTCCATGGAAAAAAAGGTTTTAAGATTTTTTTTTTTTGAATGAGAGAAAGGCAAGGTATTACTTGTATTTCACCTCCTCCAGCATGCTTAAACAAGGGATGCTGAGACACAGTTCGCAAGAGAGGTAGATCACTCTGGCTATTGCTGGTTTTTAGCACTGCTGGAGGGGTTTTAGCTCATTACTTTTTATCCCTCCAAATTTGCATGTTTTGTATCTTCAGTGTATTTTCAGGAAGCCTACTTTAGATTCAAAGACACAGGAGTATGTGAAACTTTTGGGGGTGTTTACATCTGCCATTTTGTAAGTCTTCTGTATAGTTTGGTGAATTTGCAGCTGAAGGTTGTTGTTAACAGCAGTCACCTCAGTTATCAGGCATTGGGGGGGTTCAGAGGCAATACTGAGAAGAAGTTGCTTCCAGTGCAACATAACCTGTGGAATTTACACAAGAGCCAGACCCTTGTGCAAAAAGCAGAGTATCCTTTTGCATTAGGAAGAAGTTCAGCAGAAGGCCCTAGCATTTACTGATGGGATAAGATGGCATTAGGTTGTTCTTCCAGACAGTACTGGTTAGGTTTTCTTTCTAACTGTGTGGCAGTAGCATTGTTGTTAGCATGCCATTTCTTGTCTATCTTTGACAAGATAGACAGTCTGTGCTTTTTTTCCATTAGAACTGTAAGTGGCCTATGTCAGGTAAGGGTTTAGATTGATGACTGGAACAAGCCTGTAGGAGAATTGGGGTTGGGGGCCCGGGACCATTTTTAGTTGGCAGTGTAGGTTTTTTTGTTTGCTTTGCTCTTAAGTAACTTCAGTACTCTACAAATGTCTGAAATAAGCAGCTGCTGCTATTACAGAATTCCTGTTGACTTTGCTTACTTTTCAGCTCTGGAGCCAATCAGCCCTTTCCTACTCGACCACTCAGTGAATCACAAAATCGATTGCTAGCCAGTGACAGTCAGTGGGTGGAAAGTGGCCCTGAAGAGGAAAATGTTAAATCAGGTAGCCTGCACCGTAACACTTCTGATGATTCTATGGTTTTGTTTCTGGTGGGGTTTTCCAGGTTTTTTTAGGCCTAAAAAGTCTCTAGGAATTGGTTGGAGTCAAGTAGAAGAAAACTTGTTCCATAGAATCAAGTCAGCATGTTTAAAAGTTAAGGCTAACTTGTGTCTCATGCTCTGCTCCAAAATGAGTTATTACACTAAGGTAATAGATAGATAATTCTCGCTTTCACACTTCCTGTTCTGAGATTTTGGATCTTTTTACATTTGATTAGGGGGAGGAAAATATTTTTCTAAAATAGGCACAATACAATAAATGTGCTTTCCGGTTTGAAGTCTTTGCTATTTGTTGTGTAAATCTGCAAAAACACATAATTAAGATTCTCTTGCATTTTAGGTGCAAAAAAGCATATTATAGTTTCATTGGAAAGCTGATCTCAGCTTATTACTAACCAACCATCTCAATGAGAAACAGGTAAGACCAACATAATTGATTGCCATTTCTGTATATGTATGAGTAAACTAAAGTAGACATCTTGAAGTCAAAAGTCACTAGTCATGGAATGCAGAGGAGTCCTCTGATGTTGGATGAGTAATAGAAAAGTCTAAAGAAAACTCAGAATGGCTGTCCAGAAAACAAGAACGGGAGTAATGCTACAGTGCCCGAAACATGAGCTGGCTAGATCCGAGATGGGTCAGACTAATCCTGTAATTTAGATTGACGTGCGTAGTGTTGGATTTGTTACCTGACCAGAGAAAAGAATCTAATCTGCTAAATAGGCAATTTCAAGATGAAGTGCTGTCTTGAGGAAGCGCTGTTCTCAAGGAGCAGCTCCTTAACTGTCTCTTTCTTAATAGTATATTGGTGGGCAGTGCTCTGCTCTTTAAGAAGCTGTGTGCACACAAGGGAGGAAGGTCAATAGGTAAATATATGTGTCTGCATACGGACTGCTTCGTCGCACTTGGAATTGACAGTGATCTTCTTTTATGTAGGAGCTCGGCGCACACTTTGCATTCAGGAAATACAGTGAGTGCTGCTGCATATGTGCAAACTTCCCTTGGTGTATTTCCAGTGACTACATTAGACTTCTTTTATGTTGACTTCATACTGTGGTGGGCTTATAAGCTCCCATTAAACTTTTCTCTCTGGAAGAGAAACGAATCTTATGTGGACAACTAGCAACTGTAGATGCTGAGGGCTGAGTCATTCACCTCCTCTGCCCGTTTTCCCCCCCTGCCCCTTCTTTTTCTTTTTTCTTCCAAAAAAAATGGGAGACAGAACTTGCAAGGAATTCCCATTTTCTTTGGAAAGAAAACACAATATTTGAGTTTTGTGAGCTCAGTAATTTTAGGATCACTTAATTTTTTTTTTTTTTTTTTAAATAAGCCTTCTGACCTAGAATCATTGTTTTGGGGGGGGGGTTGGTTTGTTTTCAAGAAAAAAAAAAATCTGTCTAAAAGGTCTCTGTGGGGGATGGTGTGATGCTTCAACTGATGTTGGTCAGATTGCTCAGTGTAAACTCGTACAAAACCAAAATTAGACTAGTTAGTGGTACTTCTGAAAAACGTATTCAACCAAGAGAACCCACCAATGACGAGTTTTCCCTTTGCAACTTTTCTTAACACGCTATATAAATGTGCAAATGGATGTCCCAGCAAGGGACTCCTTTCAGCCTCTAGCTATATAAAAACTAATCTGCTCTAAACAGGTTACTAAGGCTTTTCTGTCCTTCATAGAAAGGAATAGATATCTTCTGAGAGCAGTTCATCCCAGCAGCCTTTGACAGGGTATTATAGAAAGGTCTTAATCTTTTTTTCCACTGACCTGGAGAGGGAGCATAAGTGACTGGCTTAGGCTAGACAATTAACTGGTAGTAGTTTGGAATTAATTTCCTTTCTATCCTCCTTCTCTTCCTAAAGTCAGGCCAAATTTAATACAGGAAGATTGTGTACTTTGTGTCACACTTGCCCAAACTGCTATAGTTTTAAAAGTTGTATAAATAAATAGTGCATAATTGCACCCAACACAAAAGCATTTTGGTATGTGTTATCTCAAATAATGGTTAACTCAGTAGCACAGCCATGCTGTTTCAGCCGTTCTGAGTTCAGTTGGATTTGATCACAGTTTCTGTAGGCCAGGGTGGTTAATTCCAGTCCCCCTGCAATTGTAAGCAACTATGCAATAGCTGTGAGATCCAACATCTGTTCCATGCACTTTCATATACCCTGTAACAGACTGATAGTTGTATTTTTCAATTTTATGCCTATAATATGCAGCAGAAGCAAAGTTACAGCTGACAAATAAAATTCCCAGATTATTATAGAGAAAAGAGCATGATTTGCAAAAGAAGGCCAATCCCTCAGCCAGCAGTGCCCCAGCCTCACCTAGGCAAGTATCATTTGTGTCCCCGTATCTATCAACTTAATTCAAAATTAATGAGCAATTCTTGCCAATCAGGGATCCAAGAGACTTTAGCCACAGGTCAGTGGTGATGGAGTGACGTTCTTAGTGCAGGTAATCTTCGAAAACATAAGAAGTTTAAAACAAAAACAAAACAAAAAAAATACGCCTCCCAGAAGGCTAATTATGAGTTGAAGTTACCTTAACTGCTGGTCTGAGTCAGGAGTCTGTAAATTACATGTTACCTAGCTGCATTCTTGTAATGCACTATGATCTGTTTTTTCAAAGCTAATGGTATAATTCCACTAATTACCTTTTTTGTTTCACTAGGTTTCTGCAACACATTTTGTGCTTGAATATTATTTAATTTTGTTTGGAAGAAGTTGATCAATAAAAAATGGAACATGAACATTTTAGGAAGAGACAAGAAATTCAAGTTTCTGCACAGTACATTGGATTCTTGTAAGCACTATTGCAGAGCAGGGAAGTTAAGACAGATGCCTTAAGATTCTTAATGTGCATTTATGCAACACTGAATTATATACTGCTACCAAAGGGCCAAATCCTGAAGTGCCCTGCTTGGATGCACAAGGTCCAGAGTGGGAACTATGCATTTCTGTTATGCTGCAGTGGTGGGGGTAGATTGCAGAGACTCCTACCTCCCCATGGGCAAACTTCATACCTGAGGCACTGCAGAAGTCACTTCCATAGCAGGTCTCCAGAGTACAGAAAGAAATCGAAAAGGGGGGGGGGGGAATTTGGGGGGGGTGGAA
>NW_008795303.1:805848-813625 GCF_000699145.1 Aptenodytes forsteri
GGGTATGGGGGGGGGTGGAATCAACACAGAGCATGGCCAGTGAGTCTGAAGTGCGACTATACATAGTTCAAACACCGGGCGAAGGGGAAGGGACTGGATGATGTCTTCTCCCCTCTTCCTATTAACCAGTCTACCCCATAGCTCTCCAAGTCTTTTGGGACTGAGGATTCCTTCTACTAGCTGTGCTTTGGAGTAAGGCAATGCCAACAACGTAAAAGCCTTTTACTTGGGTGTTGCTTTTTTGCTATAGGATTGAGCCCCCTCATCATTTTAACTGGATTTATTTAACCGTATCAAGAACAGAGCTCAAAGAAGCAAACTTGGTTTTTAGTTGAAAAAACATGGATTATTACTTTCAACAATTGTCTATCAGCATACAAAGAAAAGCCAACCCAAAAAGGAATTAACAATTGTAACATTTTCTGTTAATGTCTGCAGTGTTCTGTATGAGGCAGTAACAAAATGGTAAAGTACCCCTGAGAAAAACCTTATTGCAGTTGTGTGTTGTTAGAAAATGGAACTGGAAGAGTACTGCTTTTTCTGTGGGACTCTTGATGGTTTATAAATACTGTTTTATACTTTTGTTTTATCTTTTTAATAAAGGCACAAGTTTTTATTGGTTCTAAAGTACCATTTAAACAAGTATCAAGTACTTAAGAGAAAATTAATGTTGGATCATACATCTGTGTTAACACACTGAAAATTTGTATGCTTTAGTCTGCCACTTTCAAGTCCAGTTTAAGTGATACTGAAATTGCTAAAGATTGAATGCTTTGTGCAGTGATGTACCTGTTCACAAAAGGCAAAATGTGTTTCCTGTGCGAGGAATAAAGTCCATCCTAAGTTCAAGACCTACAGCAAACAACATGGGGTTGTGTTTTTTTCCCCTCACTCTGTAGAGAAGCCTGCTAACTCATCTGTGGGTGGTATTGGAATTTTGCACCTGGAAAAAGTGACAAATACTATTTTCCTGTCTAACTTTCCTGATGTTACAAATAGACCTGAGCCCTTTTGATACAGACTGAAGGTAGCAGCCGAGTTGATGATCTGGATCAAAAGAACCTGTTTGGTTTCTTTCCCAGAGTGATTGCTACTTAAGTCAAACATGTTTATGATGGAGATACTAAGGTATCATATACTGTAAGGTATAAAACAAGTATTGTTTGTCTTTGGAAAGAATAAATTTTTCTTAATCTTCTAGAACAAGAACACTTTGAGAACCTATGAACGTGATTTGGTCACTGTTGGACGTTCTTGAGACAGAAGTAATGGTCCAAACTTGCATGTTTTATAAAAGTTGCAGAATATTTCTTCAGACCTTGTACAAGAAATTTTGCATTTGCTAATTTCAAAACTTAAACATTTGCTACACAGTAATCCAAAAGGTTTAGCTTTTTCTTCTCAAATGTCAAGTGAGAAGTGCTCATCTGGATATAAGCTCTCAGCAGTACTGCACCAGCAAAATTTCTTGGGGAAGACAACAGAGACAGAAGACTGCAAGTTCAAATGGCTGGTTCTGGATACCAAAATTTGCAGCCCCAAACACTGGTGGAACTGTAATGGAGGGCCCAGGATATCATCTGGCGTTTACTGCATCAGTGTATTACAGCTAAGAGAACACATACATGCACAGTCATCATCTAGCAGAACTAGAAGCAAAATCTATGTCTCTAGTATGGTAAATATCACTGATTCAGCAATATGGTCTCTGCTCCCGCTCACCCCCCAAAGTGCTTGATACACCCCCATATGGAGGTATATATACTGTAGGCTAACATCAGTATAACTTGTTTGATTTCTTCAGTCAGAATAGTTAATCTACAGGAAAAACTGCAAGTAAACAGACCAGGCTAACTCCATGTGTGTTCTCTAGCAAGTGCTGGTCTTCTGAAACCGGTTCTTTGTATATCTGATGGACATTTTTGTGGCTTTTCATGAAGAGCTGGTGTTTCTGATGTCTTTATGCAGAGCACAGGTACATTTTGTCTCAGATTTTTCTCATGTTCCAGATGAGAAAAGGAGGAGAGCCATGTGCTTAGGATACTCTTGAGGCCAGAGTTACTGGTGGTGTAAAAGCAGGCATTACTGAAAAGTTATTTTGACAAATATGAAACGTAGTCAAATGCTTCAAATATGATTCTTCCAAAGTCACCACCCCCAAACCCCCCCTGCTTTTTTTCCCCTTGGGGAACTGGTTACTAAGAGAAGCCCCAGACTGATATAAAGGAATTAAGTTCTCTAAGGGAATTGTATTGATGAACTCTAAGGGCCCCCCAATGAGTGGGATGGGGGGGGGGTCAAGTTTTCCTGGCAGGCTCTGGCTGCGGAGGAGGTATCACCTCTAAGGTGGCAGGATGACGTCTTCTGTTCTGCCTTTCAGAGTTCTGTCCTGACAGCTCCCTAGCCATAAGCAAGGGCACTCTGTGCTGTATCAAAGAGTAGGATAGGCAAAACATGGGAGCAAGCCAGGAATTTAAAAAGTTGGTGAGGACAAACAGCTGTTCGGCTGCTAGGTTGCAAGCAGACTTAGGTATCACTGCCAGCAGAGGCAGGGGGGCTGTAGGGGTGCTCCAGGAAATAGGTCCTTTTGGCCCATGCACTGAAGAGCTGAAAACTTCCAGTGAATGCAGCAAGAAGAGCAGCCCTACCTGTTCAGGAGGTCAGAAGGGAGATGGATCCTGAGAAAACAACTGTTTAGGGTGCTGTGTCATGTTGTACATGCTAGTTTTGCGCTTTAACCTACTCTGTATCAGCAAGTCTTGAAAATACCTAGATTGTCACTAAAAATACCAGCCCTTAAGCTTTTAGATCCATCAAAATAATTACTATTGCAAGCCATAAATAGTATTGTAGTTACTGTAGGATAGTTGACATTGGCTGGAATTAGAAACTATGCTTTAGTATTTCTTACTGCTTTTTTCTTTTAAAAAAATCCACGTACACACAGGAGTCACGCACACAAAATGACATTAAACTCCCAGTGTGAGGATAGAAGCCTGACAAAGGGCAAGATTTCAGTGTGATTTCTCAAGATTTCTGAAATGTCTTTGAGATGATAAACCTGTCCCTGTGAAGATCAGGCAAAGAGATCCATAAATAGAAAAGAATACTTCAAACTACACAGCTAATACTACTTTTTTCTTACAATGATCTATTGACAGACTGTACAACATACACGTCACTGGTACATTATGGGAAAAGGGCAGGAAGGTTTCTGTCGTAACTGATTTCCTACAGTATTATCCTGAGATTGCAGTGTCATGAGTTAGATGCATCATAAGCCTTTGATTGAAAACTCCCACTTTAAATGTTCAGAGGGTTATTTTAGAGGGTGTTCAGGCACTTTTAGTGATTTGAGTAGAAATTATGGTAACATTTTTGTTAAAGCTGGCCCCTGAGTGTGGAATTCGCAGGTACCAAGCTACTTCTGGTATGCTGTTCTTGGAAACTGTTCGTTCTCCAGAGTGCTAAATGCCTAGTTTTCAGATACTGTTCTGTCCCTCATTTGATCTTGTGTGGCTCTCCTGTATTGTAAATAACCTTTTGGGGTTTGGAGGGTTTGGTTAAGTTCAATACCATCCGATATCCGCTCAAAGAACTTCTTGATGTATCATCTGAAGTATGGTCTGGTTGTAGCTCACCAGAGCCCAAGAGGAGGGAAAAAAAGCAGCGTCTGCAGCAGCAGTAGTGTCTGGCAGATTTGCCAAGAGATGCATTGACTCTGACATAAATTAACCAGATCTGCCTAGATCTGGAGCACTGACTGACCATATTTATTAAAAACTGAAAAAAAACGCCAAACCTAAAACCAAAAAACAACTTTGAGCTTCATAGTATATGTTCTCTGAGGACACCATCTAAAATTGTACATAATTGGGGGATTCAGATACACATTTACAGAGGCTCCAAATAGCAGCTACTTTAATTGTAAGTGCAGATCAAGAACACATCTTTCACAGTACCTAAAAAATAGCTAGGTATGTAACATCAGAGGCTCTTCTCTTCCTAAATGGCACCAAAGAGAGCAGCTGCATATAAAGTGATGTTATAATACTGAACATTTACTACACTCATTTCTATCAATTTATTTTGTATATATAGACAGCTTTTTATATGCATTTTTCTTAATTACATAACTGTCATGAAATGTAATGAAGCTGCAAGTTAGTTTTAATGCTGATTAAAACTGGTGTTTGGCTGTTTGTTTTCTGCAGCAATTACTTGAATCTTGTTTCCATTAGGTAGTAAAGTCTGATAATGTTTACAGGATTGCTTGCTTTGTTTTTTGGGGGGTTTCCCCATCTTTCTTCCCATCCCCTGCCCCAAGAAACAGAGAGCACATGCTCAACAGTCAAGCAGATGTGTTGGGGATGAAGTATTGGGATCACCTTTATTGGCACCAAAGCATTAATGGTGACATGCAGATTCCCTTCCGTTTACATTGCTTAGCTGACAACTTACATGCTTAACATGTTCCTCTCTAATTTCCCCTGTCCCTTAACCTGTTGCTATCAGCCAGCTTTATTGTGAGAAACTTCAATCATCTTCCTGAGCGACAATTTACAATCATAAAAATACCACAGAAAGAGGCAGCATTCCTGCTGTTAAGTCTGCCGCCTCTCCCTGTCCCCTTTTTAACTTCGAAGAATTAAACATCCCTGGGTTATCTCTGCAATTATTTTTGTATTTGCCAGCAAGGGTCACCAACATTTGCACTAATCACAATGTCTCAGCCGTTCTACTTCCACATAGTTATTTTTAATTGTGCTGCCTAAACTTGTAATGAGCTGTATTTGAGGTGAAGTGTAAAAGATGTATGTAGTAATGACACATTTATTGTATTTTTTGTATATCACAGATAGGATGAGTCCTATGCACAGAGAAAACGTTGCCATTTATAGTTTAATAATTGAAGTAACTTTTTAAAACTGGGCTTTTATAAATGAATTAAATACAAAATCACATTACTTTGCCTGGAAGTTCCTTCATGTTTTAATTGTATTGTGCAAGTTCCCTATATGTATACTTTTCCATAAATGTTATCTTAAGCCATTTATAACCATTGAAAGTGCATTCAAGATTTTGTACATCAGTGTTCAGACCTGTTCATACTTTGCTGAAGTATAGTTCACATTTAAATAAAAAAGTTGTACCATTTTAGGCCTCTTTTCCAAAGTGATAAAATATGAATGGATTTGACACTTGATGTTGCGTTCATTGACGAATTCAACTTAATAAAAGTATGTGAAAGAATCTGAAAATTGCTTAGCTGTAGCATGTGTATATTAGATCAGTGAGAAAAACTGCCTACCCAGGCAACATTTTGTAACTGTTCACACTTTTTACACTCCAGCTGCAACAAACCTAAGATTACACTCACTCTTGACACATCTTCCAGGTCACTTGGGTCTTGAGAGGAGAAATAAAAAAACTCTGACTTGTGGCTGACTATATTCCTTCAGGACACTAAACATGACTTAGAAATCAGATTGCCACTCGAACAGGAATCAGCTGTGTTCCTTTTAGATCAGAAAGAATCTCTGTAAGAGAGGGCAGCAACACCCAAGTCGACACTGACATGTCAATGACACTGGCATTTAAATGCAACAGTTCTTTCCAGAAAGTTTAAAAAAACTGGAGCATTTTACAATCTTCCATGAGTTCCAGCCTCATACACCTAACTTTGTAATTCTAGTTCATCTTGGTCCTTGCGTGCCTGATGAAGTGAGCAGTATGTAAGTAGCGTCAGTTGTGTCTCAAGTATTGATGTATACAGAAGTATCCCTTCAGAAGGGAGTGACCAGTAAGAGCCATCTGGTCAGTACCAGCAGATAATCCCTTTCAACAGAGCAGGTGTGTTCTCCTAGCTTTCAAAAGGAAATTAGTGAAGCTATAAATCTAGCTCGAATCATCATCATTGCACTTGGTAACTCATGCTGTGTTATGCAAAACCCCTGAAGAACAGAAGGCAGGCAGATGGCAGAGAGCCACAGAAAGAACTGTCTTTTTCTAAAGAGGCAATAATAAGAAAACATACATACACTGTTCTGTAGGACTACTTTTAATGTAAGATTTTGTATACCATAGCAAAGTCTCATTTGTCATCTACCCTTATTATACTGAATTACAAAACGACCATAATAGGTACAACAGCAGATCCCGTGGTACTGCATAATACATGCCAAATATAAGTATGCCGTATTATTCAAGATGTCCACTTTTTCGACACATTTAAGTGGTTTAAATGATCACTGATATATCTATGCTCAGGAAACTTGGCTTTCAACAGGCTTTTCAAAGCTTCCCATTTTGCATGCCTCTCTTCTGTGTTATGTTTGTACTCCTGTTCCCGTGTCAGGTAAGGTCGACTCAGCCAATATTCATTCTCTGCTTCAATTTCCAACCTTCGGATCATTGCTTGCTTCATTGAAAGGGTAACCACTCTTGGTCGCCTGTATTTTCCAATCCACTGTTTTCCAGGAATTCTCTTTCGGAGTAATACTGTTGTTAAAAACATTATGCCTTAAAATACAGATAAAAATATAAAATACTCATTACATCAGGGACAAAATTTAAAAATTTAACAACAAAAATGAAAATTCTGCACATGCTTACTCCACTGCCTTTTAGCTGGCTGTTTTGAAGTTTGAAGTCCAGAACCTGATACTCGCAACCAACCATTACGTAGACAGTACAATGACAGATATATTGGAAACTTAAGACCAGAAAAGGGAAGCGGAAATCTTTATTTAGCTAAAGAGTTTACTCAGTTATCCTCACATTGAGATTAAAGCATGTCCTCCATAAATTATTTGTGAAAAATCCAGTCCCGGATACTATTAAACAAAGGATTCACTTCATTCATTCCTTCTTCAAATAGCTAACTGCATTGTCAAAACAAGGAGTATTTCCAGGTCTATCTTCTAGGTCCAGATCTGGCCTTTCCTCAGTATTAAGTTTTGAACTACAGTCTCCCCATAAACTTATTAGTATACAATTACCTAGTCTTGTATTTTTACTATGGGAAATCTGGTTTGTAGAGAAAAACAATATCCTGTATTAGACTAACTAGCATATGTAGAAAGCACGAATACAGTTTCCAACACAACACACAGGTTTAACAAAGAGGCAAGAAAGGCCAAGCTACATTTAGATTTGACACACATGCTCTTCATTAACCTATTTATTAGTCCTAAACATGCCTATCTCCTAGATCTCTCATTACACATTATTTTCATCAACTAATAAGTCAGCCAGGAACTTCAACACAGCATAAACCATCACTACTGCTGAGAAAAGCCACCCCACTATACGCCATTCCCATGGTGCAACTGCATGCTAATGTTCCACGCTCTGATCCGGTTTAGAGATGAAGCTGCGGAGCTTCGCGGGGGCATTGCTGCCTCAGTCTCTGGTTCCCCTCCCGGAAGGGAAGGGCAACTCTGCTCTGCCCGTCTCCACGGCAGTGCCGGCTGCTCGCCCTCAGGCCTGCGCCCGCTGCAGCCTCGACCGGGAGCGAAGCCGAAGCGCGACGCGGCACAGCTGCCCACCGGGGCTCTCCAGTGCCACGGGAGCAACCTAGACCGCTAGGCACTCGCCAGCTCCAGGCGGGTTTCGGCCCACGCGGCGGAGCGCTGCTGCCTGGGGAGAAGGATCCCCTGCCCGTTCCCCACTAGAGTTATCCCCCAGGGCCAGGCCAGCCCGAGCGAGACCGGGGCCAACCCGCCAAAAGACACCCCGCGCTCGGGGCGAAGAAGCACTATGAGAGGCCGCAGCA
>NW_008795303.1:813697-838248 GCF_000699145.1 Aptenodytes forsteri
ACGGCTCCAGGCCGATGGCGGGAAGCAAGATGGGGGCGCGCGGCGGCGGGCGGCCTGTCTCGCGAGAGCTCGCGGCGGGCGGGCGGGGCCTGGCAGCGCCAATGGGGCGCGCGCTGCTCGCGGTTCGAACCTGGTGGCGGGCGGTAACCGTTCCCCCTCGGGCAGCGCCCGGCCCGGCTTTCCTCTCCTCTCCTCAGGGTCGCTTCCAGCGCGCAGCGGCAGCTCCAGAAAAATTAACGGCCGTTCGCGTGGCCTGGGGCTAGTCGGGGGGAGCGGGGCTCGGGCGGCCCTCGCCGGGTGGTGCTGGCGCTGTCCCTCTGGCGCTCCCCTTCCCCGCGGGCGATGGACATGTCGAGGGACTTCTTCGGTAAGCTGCGCGCCCTAGCCCTCACGCTGGAGAAGGAGGCGAGGCAGCTCGAGCGGGCCCTACGCAGAGAGGACACGGGTAAGCACAGGCCTTGCCTCGTCTCCTTCCCGGGGCGGCCTAATCCGCTGGGGCCTCTCCCGCTCCTAGGGCCGCAGCCCTGCTCCGGGGCTCCTGCCGGCGTGTCCGTCCCACCCCCAGGCAGCAAGACCCCGAGTCCGGAAGGTGGTCTGGAGAGTTGCTCCCGATGACTCGTGGTGATGGGTGTCACGCCTGGACGCTGGGGCTGACGGCTCTGCTGGGATAGCCCTGGGGGAGGGCGGGGGCGGTTGTTTATCGGGAGTCCTCGATTTGGGTTCCCGCCTGCCGCTGTGCCCCTATGCTCCTCTGGGCATGCGGAGATGGGCCTTCGGTGGGCTGATGGGCCTGGGAGTAGATCGGCAGGGTATGATTTGGGCTCCCCCTCTTATCATTGTCTTTCTGAGCTCCTTTGTGAGTGCGTAGGTGAGCTTTTATTACGGGGAAAAACGGGATGAACAGGGAATCACATTCTTGCTTTTACTCTTCTCATGGATTGAGACAGGAAAACGTATTTGCAGGGCTTGTTCTCTCTGCACAGATAGCTCAAGCTTCTAATTGGATTTATTGCTGTGCTGTCTTGTCGCATAGCAGGTGTCCTCTTTTACACTATTTGCATTAACCTTGATTTCCAGTGAAAGAAGTAATGACTGCTGCATGTGTAAGTGAACAGTACTAACATCTGCCCACGTACGTATAAGGCAGAAGAATTCAGCTTTTTGTTGATGTACGTTTTTCAGTGCTGTCTATATCGCTTTTTTCAATTTTTTTTATTATTATTTCAAGTTCAAGCTCTTTAAGGATAAAAATTCAGCATAAATAATCCTTGATAGTGCAGGGACCTACCTATTGTACCAACATCTGCCATACATTAATCTTTACAGTATTAGCTGCAACAGTAAAATGGAAGCCTCTGCAGTTTCTCTGTGTAGTTTAACATACTGTGCAAATTGCAGTCTCGTGCTGTGCAAGGTACCTGATGTGAACTAGTTTCTCTTTGATTTTCTCTATCTTGACTCTCTTTCTCTAACATGTGACTCCAACATCTCTAATACAGGAGATTACGTTCTGATATAGAATGTACTTGCATGCTAAAATACTAATACTCCTTTTTTCTTCCCAAACCTTCTTATGTGAACATGCATATCAAAGACTATGAAGATGAATCTCCAATAAGAGTCTTACATGACCTCCATTGTGAAATCAGGACTCTGAAGGTAACATCTTAACTCACTTCCTTCTTGAAAAATTGTGGGGGGGGGGGTATCCATAAACTTATGGTTCTATTTTGATCATTAAGCCACAGTACAATTTTGTTAGTCACCAGTTCTGACCCTTATTTTTATTCATTTATCTCTAAGTCTTCAAAGTGGCTGTGGATGTCGGGGTAGTGCCCAAAAACTTCTGGGTGACTCAAAGTAGATTTAGCAGTGTTTATTAGTTTGCAATCACTGTTGTCGCTCGGATCAGCAGGGGACAAAGGTAACAGAGAGGTTGTAGCTGTGCCAAGGCGTAGGTATAGGGCAGAAGGATTCAGGAGCAGCAGCTCCCTACAGAAGAGTTGTGCTTATTTGTGTTCAATGACCAGCACTTAGAATAAAGAAAATCTTCACAGAAGTTTTTTCAGGTATAGATAAGACCTAAATTTGCTGCTAATCCTCATCTGAATTGAAGTTCAATACTTATTCCCAAAACACTTCATGTGTAAACAACTACCATGTGGTGATTTGTAAACCAATATTTCTACATTTCTCTCCCCCCCGCTTCACCCCCAAAGGAAGATGTTAATGCCAGTCTCGGTAAGAGTTGCTCTGAAAAACAAGCAATTAATGACTTTATGAAGGCAAGTGAAATATTGATGCAAAGAAATGCAGCAGATCTTGGAAAAATAAGAGAGCTGTTCCAGAAATATGGCTACAAACCACATGTCAAAGACTCTACAGGTAATATTTCTTGGCAATACAGTATGTGAAGACAAATGTAACTTTCTAAAATGTTTCTTTTTAGCTATGTGTATATTTCTATTAATTAAGAGATCAAGTACATCTATGTTATTTGCTTTATAATAATGTCCAGAGGGTAAAAGATTCTGTTGTGATTGGTGCCATAAGAATAAACCAAAATACAAAAAACTTAGATCTCCTGGCATGCTTTTAAGTTAGCGTGTGGGGTTTTTTTCTCCAGTAATAGTTGTATTCAGAAAACATGTTAGCAAACATGTTTTCATAACCCAGAGAATTATGGTGCTTCGGCTTCTTGTGCATGGGAAATGATTGTAGATGCATCTAAATTAGTTCGTATTCATCTGTGATGATTCCATTAAGTTAAATCACCATAGAGAAAATCTTAAAATAACGTGCTCCGTAGCACAAATGGGACAAGAGAAGCACGTATGGGGATCAGGTGACACTGGCAATCTATGAAGCAGTACTAGCTTGATCATTGGAGCCGGGGGACATCCTTAATCCAGTCAGAAAGTGCACATGCACCTGTGTGAAAAATCCAGATATGCCAAATGAGTTTAAAATACTACAACTGTCAGTACTACACATACCCCTTTCGGTATCAAGGGCCCCATCAACCTTCAAGAAGCCTTTGGCAGGGTATGCCTGAACTTTCCCCCAAGCGTTATCCAGTCATTACACAAAACAAAATTGTGGTTCTGGACCATATTGACCTCCGAGTTCAGCTACTACAACTGTTTTACAAAGATACGGCAGAAGGCTCCGATTTTATAGTACCTTCCTTGCTGTCCTCTCTCTGCCTTTAAAGAAGACTCCAAACAGAGCTACAAGGTTAATTTATTTTTTAAGATTTATTTTTAAGCTAAGTGTATTTGAATATGTAATACCAATACCCATAAAAAGGTAATGCCTCTGCTATATTATTTTAAATAGCTTCCCCCCCCCCCCCCCCTCTTACATCATGCAGAAATTCACAAATATTTTGTGGTGTTTCAGTTTATCTAACTACGGAAGTGTACAAATTACATGTTTGCTTATGTCTGCAGTGGACCCTTGTTATCTAAAAAGCTACCCTCTTTCATGACTTTTGAGTTGCTGCTTCATAACCTTTCCTCAATACTGTTTTTCTGAAGAATAAGCATTCTAGTACTGCATGCAGCCTTTGCTCTTTCCCCAAAAACATTTTCAGTTCTATACAAATTTTGTTTTCATTGTCATTTATGTTGTACATTTCTAATGAATTTCCATTCTTGCACTGAAGTAAAAACAAATATATTTAAGGTTAGCACTTCCTGCCTGCTCCATGCAGGGAGATGAATTCTATTAAAAATATACATGTGTAAAAATTTTTCCATTTCATTTTTCCTAGAAATAATATTTGCCAATAGAGTGAAATTCAGTAACTGTGTGACCTATATTATAAATATAGCTTAGCCTGAGATGAGCTTTTGATATCTGTTGTAGCTTCAGGTTCAATGCTTTAAAATGAAAGAAGGAATCTGTTTTTGACAATAATAAATAAAAAATTTTGAGCTGGGGGGGGAAGTACCAATTTATTTTATAAATTCTTACAACAAACTTCTGACATAATTTTTTTTTATTGTTATTACTTTTCTCAAACAGAAGAGGAGGAAGAAGTTAACAGTGATTCGAAGGTGTCTGTCCAGAATAAATCTGATGCAGAAAAAGCAGACAATGTACCTCATCTTCCTGCTTGTACTGAGAAGCCACTGGTGCCCAAAGACCCACTGCGTAACCCCCAGCTTTCTGATTTTGGTCTTTCACAATATGCTTTCTCCAGGCCTTGGAGTGCAGTGAAAGGACAACACGCAACAAATGCATATCGAGAAAATTCGAAGGACAGGACTCCACTAAAAACACAGACCCCCCGTATTTTGCCCAAAACACCAAAATGTATGCTAAAGATGGACGATTATGAGTGTGTAACACCAAAACTTGAACATTTTGGCATTAGTGAGCATACCATGTGTATGAATGAAGATTATACGATGTCACTTATTCGTAAAACTGCTCAGACAAGCAAGAAGTGAGTAAATTACTTAAGTTCAGATTGTTTCTCTACTGAATTTTCTGTAGTTTCTTCTTGCTGTACTAATTTCTTGCTGCTATGGCCCTTCTCTCTTTCTTCAAGCAGGTGATATGTTATTATCTACCAGCTGGTTAGTCTTGTGTTTTTATTCAACTCTCTACATGTCTTTTCATATACCCTTTGCAGTGCCAAACACTGCCTTGAAACACATCTCCGATATACTCCTTCCCTTGACTGCACCATGATAAGAACCTTCCACGCACAATCTATTTACAAAGGGAAAATGCGCAGTAAATCTGTGATCTTTTGCTTTCCTTAACCTTGGATTTGGATTTGAGGACATGTTGTCTGCAGTAGATATTACATAACCAATTTAAAGGTTTCAAAAGTTTCAGGAATGTAGATAGACCCGGAAAAAACTTCTAAAGCATTCAGTAAAATGCCTCATTGTAGAAACAGAGTATTATCTCTTACGTTATCCAGCCTGACCTTACAAACTGTTAGCTCTTTTTGCTCCAGTCTTCTGTTGAAAAGACATCTTGAGATTTTCACTGTTCTAATTAAAATTAAAGAAAAGAATTTGCAGCAGTGAGGTGTAGAACACCTTAGCAGTAGAAGTATTTTTCTATACTTCTAAGGTAATGTAAAGGTAGTTAGATCATGTTTTTATAGTTAGTATTAGCAATACATTCAATTTTAAAAGCTGACGGTATTTAAAAGAAACTCGCTGTTCTGCAGCGAAATATTTGGTACTTAGAGAAATTATTCAAAAAACAACAACCATATTGACGCAAGCTGTGGAAATAATAATTCAACTTTTTTTTTTTAATCCCTGATATTTGCAATATAGGCACAGGTGTGAAGTTCTTCAGAACCATGCCAATTTAAGTGGCTTTGTCCCCCAAACATCCAATTTACTGCAATGGTTAAATTTTGAGTGGTTTTTCTAATTTTAAGATTACTGGGGGGGGAAGGGAAAGTGAAAAGATACATTTTCTTTTAAAATAGTTTTGGGATCTCTCCTTTTAAATAGTTATATGAATACTATATTGTCTATAAAGCTTTATAGTATTGGAATTGTAATAACAGGAAAACTGTTACTGAATCCTGAAAGATATTAATTCAAAAATCATTCCCTCTCAAATAATATTTTGAAAATAGTTTCAGCTTATCGCACAATTTAAGTTCTATTGATATCTATAACTTTTTGTGGTTTTGTACTACTTTTCCTATTTAATGAGAACTGTTTTAAATGTGGTCTTCACCTTTAATTATGGCTGTAATTTATAAATCTACATCCACGAATGTAGATTCTATTTCTGTGGCTTCTAGTGAAATGATTAGACAGTCCACTAGCGATATTTATATATAATAATAAATAAAAAAAAATCGCACTAGCAGTCTTCTATACCCCTAATGAGAATATGAAAATTCTGTTGAGAATTAGTTACAGCATCATTGCTCTTTAACACATCATCGTTATCAATGACCAAAACAGATGGACACGCTCTTAATTGTGACTAAAGTTAAAGCTGCGTATGGATTCAGTATTAGTGGCATATGTGAGAGGTCATGACACTAACTCATTAGAGTTAAAATGTTGTCTAACTGTCTTTTTAGCTTATTTGTTTTGTTTATTTTGCAACATGAAGTTAGGATTAGCTTGCGGTTTGATCAGAAAGGTTGAAACAATTAAACAGCTTGTTACCTCCAAAAAGCACTCATCTTGCCTCTTAGTGAGAAGGATCAGCATGTTAAATGGGCAGAACACTAAGCCAACAAATTAAAAAAAAAGAAAAAAAAAAAAAAAGATTCCCTCCCCCCAACACTGGATAATGTCCAGAATCTCTTCCCCGAGGATCAGATAAGCAAAAAAATTAGTACCAATGAGCTAGCTTTATACCTGTAGTTTCCAGATACAAAGACAGGTAATAATTCTGACTTACATGGAGACAGCCCTGCCCTTTCACATCCCTTGCTTGTGCCAGCCAGGTCTTGTACCTAGCTGAAATCTGTCTAGCAGCTGTGCATTGTGTGAAAACCACTTTAAAAATTAATCTCAAAGTTCTTAAAAATATTTAGTAGACCTCAACTCCTCCAACTTTGTCTTTCAGGTTTTCAGTTTTGAAGCAGGTGAAAAGAACAATATACTTCAGTGCACCTACTACAAAACTGAAACCAAAAGTAATTATGAAAGAAAAGAAGGGGGGGAAAAAAGGAAAGTGTCTGAACAAAAGTGGGTTTTGTAATACTTGTTCTTCTCCATTGTAAAAACTAAAAATCATATGGTTTCAGGTATCTATAATACTTCCAAGGTAAAACTGACTTGAAAAATTACTTTTTTTTTTAACTCAAAATTTGAAATGTGTTCATCTGAGTAAAATATACTGCCTCAAGCGGATTCTTTTTTTAAGCTTAGGCTTTGTTTATCTGGTTCTCATAGTTAAGATAACTTTTTAAACATTTAAAATAACTTTCTTATAGACACACTTTTGTGTAGAGTTTAGATAAGCTGCTTCTTTTTGTCTGGTATTGTCTCTTAACTGCCTACACCCTTCTTCCACTAGAGTATCTTGGATATGAAAAAAGAATTTTAGGAATTGTGGATTAATTAAGAATTTTTAAAAATTGTGGAATTGATATTAAATGGCTTTTCACTCTGAAGTTAGCTAGCGATTAGCATAAGTAATCTTATTCGAACTTAAAAATTGAATTAAAAATCTTCTGGTGTTCACAATAACGTTAGTAGGTTAAGAGCCAAAAAGATTTCCTCTTGTTTAGAATTTTGTAGGCAACAGGCAATTCAAAATAAAATAGACTGTACCCCTAACACAGAATTGATCATCTGGGACAAAGAAAATTGATCCTACCCTGGACATGTTTTTGTTTGTTTGTTTTGGGGGTTTTTTAATGCCTTGGATTGACATCTCAGTGTATTTGATAATTTGTGGATGGACTGAACATTTGCATGCTACAAATTGCTGTAGTAGAATCCTAGATGAAAAATCTGTGAAAAAATAATCTTTGAGGAAATGAATATTTGACTTGCATGTTGATGTACAAATACTAGAAAAGTGATCAGGTTGACAGTATTCCTTTAACTGTGATTTCTTCATATTATTTGAGAGCTAATTGAGGGTTTTGGTTTTCAGGTTGGTTAAAAAAGATGATCATGAAGTGAGTGTACGAGAAAAGACATCCAGGGAAATCATGGTTACTCCTGGGCCAAAACCAAAAGTGACAGCTGAGAATGGTAAGTTAAAAATATGTGAAATAAATATACATATATTTATTTATAAATGCATTTTTTACATAATACATGTGTAAATGCATTGTAAACACAGAGTAAACTTTTAAACTGTGTTTCTTGTTAAATATAGTTAATTCAGGCCCACTCATTGTATGAGTACTAATGTCTAGAAAATGAAATGTTGGTGGCTTCTATAGGAAAGTTTCTCACTTCAGTATAAATCTCTGCTCGTTCTTCTACTCATATCCATCTAGAATTATGCAGAGGAATCCATCCTTTTGTAACTGCAACTTATCCTTATTTGAAATAAAAATACTGTTTTGCCAACTTAGCTTTTTTTTTTTTTTCCCCTGAGAGTACCCATTAGATCTGTTTAAAGATAGGAAGGAAATTGCTTTGAAAGAGTCTAACAAGACAGTAACTTAGATCTTTCAAGAGTAGTGCTAAAACTTCTTTGAGAGATGTCATATGTTCTCTTGAAAATATGTGAAGATCTTGGGACAAACATAGTGACAATTGAATATATGGGAAGCTAAAGCAATGTTGATTTAAGTTGGGCTTTTTCAGTTATATTTAGTAGTGGGACTAGATTTTTTTTTTTTGCATTTGCTTTTATGGAATTGTGTAATTTGGATGGTTTGTCATACTAAAAATATCAGCTAAAATGATACAGGTGTTTTAGAATATGCAAATATATTAAAAACTAATAAAATTAGAAAACTAAACTGGGGCACTGGAACTGATAATATTTTTGTGTGTGTGTATTTTTATCCCCCCCCGCTTAATTTCAGCAGCTGAGTGGATGGCTTCTCCTATGATACTTGTGTTCTGTACCCCTGATGTAAAAAAGCCTTCCAGAACAAATAGTACAGTATTATCAAGGTCACCAGAGACAAATGAACTGCCTCTTCCCAGTCATACAGGAACACCGCAGTTTCCAGATTTTGAAACAAGATGGCTAAAAACAGAAGCTAAGGTAGTAAATAGCAATTATGTACATTTTCGCACACTTTTTACCATAAGCAATTTTTCAAATGTCACTTTGTGATTCTTTTCCAATACTACTTTTTCTTATGTCATTGTAGAAGATTTTTCTAATGGTAATTTTGTAAGAACATCTATTAAATACTTTACCTAAGATAAGTAAATTAACTGAAGGCATTTAATACCTCTTTTGCAGCAGGTAAAGCAGGGGGAAAAGATTGAGTCGGTGACTAAGAATGATGCAGCAGATAAACAATACATAGAAGATAGCATTCCTTTTGCTGTGAGCTCTGATGAGTATCTTAAACGTTTTGGAGACCCTTCTCCTCCCAAAATAAAACACTATGACCAGTTACTCAATACTCCTCCACCTCCAGAAATAACAAGGATACCAGATGATGTTCTTCAGGTTAGCTAATGTACTTTTTTTTTCCCCCTAAATAGTTTTAATATCAAAATAGTAAAATTAAAAGGGCTTAGTTCTATCAAATTTTGTTCTTCAAAAAGAAAGAGTTCTCTGCTACTTATTAAAAATGTATAAACTGTAATCTGTTTTGAGTTCTTAGATAATTCTTGTCATTACCTTTTAATGTTTCCTGTAGATTCTGTCCAAGTATAATCATAAAGTAGACTCTTCTAAAGCCAAGGAAAGGGAGACCAAGGCAGGAAATACTACAAGATATGAAAGTGATTTCACTGATTACTGCAACAAAGAGAACAGGTATGATTTAAGTTTTACAAATTTGGTTAAGTAATTTAATTTGGAGGAGCTACAAAGATGCTTTAATGCATTTAGAAATTCATGCAGCTGCTTGCTCTTCAGCTACCAAAATAGCTCTTGTTGCTGTCACTAAATAACTATTCTTTGGATGGTATCTGACTGCCTTTATTGTAAAGAACAAATATTATAATTGATTGTGTGTTTGAATCCTCCCAACTTTAAAAAAAATATATGAAGGTAGAGTTTTACTGTTTTATCTGTAGGTATATTTTGCTTCGTGGCAATCAAAGCACCAGTGAATGCTTTCTTCTTAGTTTTATTGCCTAAATTTACTCAGGAATTGGAGAAAACTACGTAAGTGACACGACCGATTTCACGGTTGTTTTGGCAAAGACAAAGTTCTTTGAAATGCAAAGCCACCTTACAAACAGTATGTGAGATGAAATTAATCTACAATAAGTATGAGTAATCTTTGAACAATGGAATAATAGCTTTAAAAAGAACTTGATCGTTTTGAATAGAAAGAAGTTTTCGTGACAACCTGATCAAGTGTAGATATTTCTGATTCAATGCAATGTATATTATACTTGTTGATTATCTGTTAAACTTGGGGTCAGTACAGACTACTTAGGTAAGAGGTGCAAGGAACATGTATGGAGTCAAATAATAATCACAACAACCCAGAATGAGACTGATAAAAGTAGGAATCTTAATATACTTGGAGTTGGAATCCATTTGAGTAATCAAATAGAGCAAAGTTCTTACTTTAGCTGACCCTTTTTTTTCTTGTTAAGTTAATTTCAAAAAAGTTTTCAATGTTTGTCTCTTCTGCTAATTCAAAATATGATTGATATAATAAGTTCATTAACTCTTCTGGATATATTTGCAGAGGATTTTTCAAGCCAAACATCTGAAACCAGGCTGAAGACCACGTTGAGACTGTTTTGCGTTCATGGATCTTATCACTGAATCACAGGAAGCTCAAAAAGCAAAAGAAAATACTAGTGAGAGGAAAGACCCATACAAAGGAAAAGTTTTTTTAATGGAGAAAGTTTGATGT
This sequence comes from Aptenodytes forsteri, assembly GCF_000699145.1. NCBI lineage: Eukaryota > Metazoa > Chordata > Aves > Sphenisciformes > Spheniscidae > Aptenodytes > Aptenodytes forsteri. Next base: position 824,169 of record NW_008795303.1, read on the forward strand.
GGATAAACTTGTTTGAACTAACAACTTGTGCTTAATTTTTTATTGAAATTATTGGCAAAACTTATTGAGGGTTTTTAAATATATATATATGCTTCAAAGAGGACTGGGGTCATGTACGAGGTAGTTGTTTCACCTGATTCTCATGTTTCTTGTGTATGCTTGCGTTTGCAGTAGGCTGTAGAGAAGCATAGTTAGGTTGCAGTAAAGGGAAAGTCCAGTATATTGCCCTAGAAAATGGATATGTCTGGCTGTTCTGGTGACACTGTACATCAAGTAAAGGTGCCTTTTTCCTGCTATTCCAGGATAAGCGTACATCAAATTAGCTGGAGAAGCTGATTTTCTCCTAGTTCTGGCCTGAGCACACTGTTGTTTTTCTGTGCTTAGCTTCTGTTAAAAAATACATATGTATTATGTGTCAGTCTTTGAGCTTGATCAACACTTCTGAATACTAAATAAATCTGTCTCAGATGTTTGGTGGCTGCTTGGAAAACTAATAATCTGCTGCTGTAAAAGCACTTACTTGTTCTACCCAACTCCTTCAGAGAGTGAAGGCCAGACCTGCTTCCAGCATCTTCACAGACTTACTTGTTCTACCCAACTCCTTCAGAGAGTGAAGGCCAGACCTGCTTCCAGCATCTTCACAGACTTACTTGTTCTACCCAACTCCTTCAGAGAGTGAAGGCCAGACCTGCTTCCAGCATCTTCACAGACTTACTTGTTCTACCCAACTCCTTCAGAGAGTGAAGGCCAGACCTGCTTCCAGCATCTTCACAGACTTACTTGTTCTACCCAACTCCTTCAGAGAGTGAAGGCCAGACCTGCTTCCAGCATCTTCACAGACTTACTTGTTCTACCCAACTCCTTCAGAGAGTGAAGGCCAGACCTGCTTCCAGCATCTTCACAGACTTACTTGTTCTACCCAACTCCTTCAGAGAGTGAAGGCCAGACCTGCTTCCAGCATCTTCACAGACTTACTTGTTCTACCCAACTCCTTCAGAGAGTGAAGGCCAGACCTGCTTCCAGCATCTTCACAGACTTACTTGTTCTACCCAACTCCTTCAGAGAGTGAAGGCCAGACCTGCTTCCAGCATCTTCACAGACTTACTTGTTCTACCCAACTCCTTCAGAGAGTGAAGGCCAGACCTGCTTCCAGCATCTTCACAGACTAAAACCGCTTAATGGGCTGGATGCTAGTCATGGAATTTCATGGTCTTAAAAAGGTACAAAGTATGCTGCTGCAGAGCAAGAATCTTTCAGCCAGACAGGTTTACCAGCACTAAGCAGGAGGGGTTTCACAGCCTGCATTCTCCCTCCACAGCACTTCATGGCTACTTTCTAGCCCTGAAGCAAGCCAGATATCCTGAAAGACTCCATTTAACATGAAATGGGACAAGCAGCACTACTGTCCTGGACCTTGCTGTATTCCCCTCACCCCCTTCAACTAGTGAAATTCCCAAAAGGGCTTATAAATGTCTTTTCCCTAAACTTGAGAACAACTCTCTGCTCCGCTGTCCTTTCCTCTATTAGGGAACTGTAGAGTTGTACCCAACAGTGCTGGGGTTCTGACTGTAAGCCACTTGCATCACTTTCTTGCCTATTAACAATGTTTTCTGCTATATTTCATAGCTATTTCATTAACTAATATGAAAGGGATTCAAGTAATATTTTGAGATACAAATTATCTTGAGGATGACAATTGAAATCTTAAACTCTTCTGGTCTACTCAACCTATTATGACATGATGCTGGCACGAGACTCTTTGGAATCTAGAAATGAAGTTTTACTAGTTAGTTTTGGTTTTCTTGCTTACGATATTACCCTAATACAAGCAATCTTGCTGTTTGTACTTATTTTCTTCTTTATAGCAGGACCATTGCTCTGAGGTGGATATAATCAGAGCAGCAAAACAAAAACTAGTTTTAGTTTGTTGTGCTTTACCTTTGAAAACCTAGGTTTCAGTAAGGCCTAAGCTGTAGTTTGAGTATTGGGGGTGGAGGAGGGAAAAGTTGGCAGAAGTGAAAGCATAAGCAGTGTTGGAAACTGATCTGTGTTCAAAATAAGCTGGGGAGGGAAAGCTTTGTGTTTTGTTTTGTCTTTTTTCTTCCTTCCCAGATCAGTGTTCTCACGCAGGTGGCTGTTTGGCCATCTGATAAACTGCACAAGTTCAAATACTGGAACAACCAAGTATGTAGCCATGGGGCTGGAGGAGGGTAAAACTCCACTTAAGCCAGTATTGCTGCTGAATGAAAGGCTCGTCCTGCTGCGCACTAAAGTAATATAACATGTCAGAGTGGGAATAATGCAAAAGAACTTAAAACAAAAGTTACATGTTGGTTCGTTGTGGGGTGAATATGATAATAGCATTGGCCTGTCAGAAAGTGCAGTTTGGATAAACAGTGGCTAAATAAGTAGCAAATGCAGTAGTTCTGTAAGGGCCAGTCGTCACCTGAAAACAGGCAAAATTGACTCAGAGTGCGGTTCTGTGTTGTGCTTAATTCAGTTTAATTGGGGGCTGCTTCCACTAGAGGCTGTTTCATCAATTCTCTTGCACAGAACCCAGGGGTTGTGCAGTTTTACGATGGATTCCTTCCATTTGCCAAGCCACTGAAAAGTTAATAAATCTTGTTTTCTCTTCTAGTTTGTCCTCCCCAACAGTAATCTCAAACTCAGCTTCTGCCTGTGTGAGTGCTAGATCAGATGTAAGGGGAGGGTGAGAATGGGATCACATCTTCTAACAGCAGCCTGCAGTCAGAAAAGATTGAACCCAGCACAAAATTGCACTTCAGTATTTAGGCACATCTGGGAAGCAACCAAAAAAGCATAGCCTTTAGTTTTCCTTCACTTGCTGTGGTTCTTAATCTTTCTTCATTTTTTTAAGTATATCAAACATGTCAGCTAACAGAAGCTTCTCTCCATCATCCCATTTGTTGTCAAAGGAGTGTCTCGATTGTTCTGCCTAGGAAGCTCCTTAAGGTGGTCAGTGCTTTCTTACCTTGAAAATCTTTTGCCTGAGGTTAAATACAAATACAGATCTTGCAGTGAAATGAAACTTCCCAGATGATTGTCAAATGGATAAATGACAAGCATCGTTTTTAGTGCCTCCCGTTGTGCTTTTTATTGATGTTTTTATAAATCACTGGAGTCCAGACTTCCTTGGTTATTTAAAGCATCTTGGATGCTTTAAATTTTCTGTAGAATGTGATATTTGCTTTGTTCCCTGTTGTCATTCAGATGTCCCAATACTTGTGGCGGTTGCGTGTGCTCCAGCAACAGATGTAGCTGATGTCAGAGCTGCCTTGTATTTTGGGAGTGCCTTGTTTCCCCATGGGACTGTAATACAGAGATTGTGGCATTTATAAGGAGCAACGACAACATCCAGTGGCTGCACTGTGGAATCACAGGTACGTTAGTCCACGGGAATACAACTTTCTACCAGGAAGACTTCAGTCAATGCTGGCTGTATTATCTATCAACTTAAATGTGAAACCTCATGCTGTTCTTATCGTAATATCCACTTTTACAAAGGGGCAGTTGACATCATGGTAGGGAGCTGACCAGGCCCGTCAATTTCTTCGATCTTGTCTAATTCAAGTTGAAGAGTTTAAAAAAAAAAAAACACAAGTGTGCACACACAAGAAATGGTCCATGGAAGAAGATGCTCTGCTACACGGGCATTTCTCCTGGGGAGAAACCAAGCAAAGGATAGTTTGCAGAATACCCAGCAGGAAGGTGTTCAAATACTTTCATAATTTTTGGCATAATGCATTCCTGGCTTAAAGCCCTGTGGTTACGCTCCCTAATGATTGCTTACGCAATTGTTGTAAACCAATTTAAGGCCTTGCTGCCTGGTCCCGCCTTTCCTCTCCCTCAGCTGCAGGTCCCACACCCTTGATTGTGTCACTGCAGTTGTGGCTGCACAGGAAGCCATTCCTGCTTGTCCAGCCACCAGGAACTAATTGTTGTTTTCCAAGGTTAAATTATTCATGGACTCTGCGTGCTGACCCAAATCATTGCGCACCTGCAAAGGCACTGATGGGTGTTGAGGCAAGAGAAGGGAAAGGGCGGGGGGAGTGGGAGCCAGGACGTCCTCCTTCACGGGCAGTTTAAGCTGCTTGGGGAATCTTACCCTGTTTGTCCGGCTGCTTTGGTAAGGTTTCCTGAGGTGGTGGTTCTGTAAGCGCTTCCATGGCAGCTGAAGCAGTTCCTCTCTTCACCCCATCAACACTTCCCCTTCCCTGGGACAACTGCTTGGGTGGTCGTGCATGAATTAAACTGGAGGGGACACAGCTACTATGACAAACCTCACCCTTGGAAGAGGTTTGCACTATAGGTGCAGAGTGGTGGTGTTTGTTCCTGGCCATGTAGGCTGTTGTGATGTGCTGGTGGGGACCATATTTCAAACCTTCAGCACTTTTAAATGCATGTGCTTCCCTTCTCCCTTCCAAGTGTAACCCTCCTGCTCTCCAGTGCAGTTCTTCAACCAAAGGCAGCAGGAGTGGGGCATTCTTGCCAGCAGGCCCTGGGCTAGGCAAGGGCTGTGGGACGGTGCACAGCCCCAGCTGAGCAGGCAGGTAGCAAGGGGTGGTGGTGCGGGACTGCTGCGTGCCTGGTGCTTTTCTTCAAATGCCCTACCTGGAAGCACTGTTGGGGCTCTCCTCTCTTGTCCTCTGACGCCTGGGCTGTGTGCTTCATGGCTTTCGGCCAAAAGACTTCAGCAGAAGGCTAGAAGGAAAAGGGTCAGCTATGCTGGCTCCTACCTCTCTTGTTCGAGGATGGAGTGCTGGGAGTCTTCTGCATCTCCCAAACGTGCACTGAGAACTCAAGGAAAGGAACACTTGGATTCAAACAGCGTACACAGCGTGGTTGATTGGGCCAGGTGCAGTTTCAGGCCCCTGTTAAAGACCCCAAGTCTCTTCAAGCTTGAAGACACTAACTCATGTTTTTCTGCATGCCTGAAGCATGGGGTGGGGAATTCATGCCTCAGCCAGCGCTGAGAGGAGCTCACCCAGAGGTGCCCTTGAAGCTGTCACTTGCAGCGTTCACTGGATTTTCTTGCTGAGTGCGGAAGGGGTCAAGTGAGTTTTTGGGCCAGGATGTCTCTACTTTAGCCTGTCAGTTCTGTGAGACTGAAGGTACCCCAGGGAGGGTCCCGAACACCCCAGCCCCTCTGAACCCAGCCCTTAGCCATTTTTTTATCTCCAGCACCTTGCCCTGGTGTGCCAGCCAGGCATCCCCCCTCATCACCGATAGGTCTTTGTGACCAGGCATGGCACCAGCTGTGCATGACATGATATGGGTGTTTTACAATTCACATTCCTCAGGCTCCTGTTCTGCTGGAGGAACTGATGCTTTTTTTTTAACCCAGCTGATCTGCTGTAATGTCTAGACACAAGGGCTGAGACAAGAGCAGCAGGTTATTGGATCGCTTTGGGTTTGGCAGTTTATGTCTTAGCTGTTGCGTTACTTACAACGCTGTTCTTTGAACACGACCGTAGCTGTTGTCATTCATTTGTCCTGACACAACAGGGTTTCTGAGACCTTCTCATTTTTCCATGCTTTCCATAGCAAGAGTGAGAACTTGCTGATAACGCTTAATGTTTTCCTGCTGCATCACAACTGTTTCTGCTTTTGACCAGAGCTGTAAAGCAAAACTTAAGCCTCCACAACTGCTCCAGTCAGATGGCAAACATGGTGCCAAAGCGAGGTGTGTCTGATGCAGCCCAGGTTATTGACAAAGTGTGTGTCTGAGCCTTGTCCTCGCTGCTTAACTAGAGAGGGAGTTAAGCCAGATACCAGTCCCTCCACCAGAGACACAGACAGCCTCTCCCAAAAGCGCTGCAGAAGAACTTTTATAAGGGTAGTGCTGCCATTGCAGGGAAGGAAATGGCTGCTCTTCTGAGGCTGTAGCCTCTGTGCCTGTACATATGCGCATATGTGTGTACACACGCATGCATGAATCTGTAGCGGAGGGGTGGTGAAATCAGAGGGGGACTGTGAAAACAGCAGTTGGTTTAAGGCCTGAGCATGTCAAAGAGGAATCTTTTTTTTTTCCTATGTTAAATGAAAGCCTGGCTAATCATCAATAGCAGCAGCAATATTTATGTAAAGTGTAACAAGGTAATGGTGGGGGGTTTCTTGGTGTGAAAAGGAATAGCATTTTTTTATACAAATTTTTTGATTTCTTAAATTGAAAAAAGCGTTGTTTTAGGTGGATAAAATGAGGTGAGGAAAAAAAAAATAGTTCTAAAACCAAGTTTGCTTGGGGAAGCAGAGAGAAGAGTCCTTCAGGACAAACCAAACCTGGACAGGCGGGAAAGGCACACCAGAAGGAACACAGAAACATGAAGCCACATCTATGGGAGCAGAGCAGCCTGTGGTAGCTGCTACTGAGGGTAAAGAAGAGAAATTAGGGAAAGTTGCTTCCGTTTTGTAGCTGGGTCCATTTGACTGTGCTGCACCCACAGGCAGGGCACAGGGCGCTTCTCCTGGCCCTGCTGGGGAGCCCAGCTCACCCGGCTCAATGCTGCAGCCAGAGGGGCTGGGGACCACAGAGGCTGGAGACCTGCACAAGGGGCCCAGGTGTTTGCCAGCAAAGGCAGAGAAAAACCGAGCCCCTCTGAGGAAGGACAGGGAGGAGGTGAGGTCTGGAGGGCCACCTGCAAGGGGGTAGGTGTGGTATCCCTGGAGGGGCCTGGGCAGGAGGCGAGAGCTGGCTGCAGTGCTGTGCGTGGGGTTTACCTCTAAGAAATGACAAAGCCGGGAAACCTTTTTTTGAAAACTGTCATCCTAGTTCTTTGCCTGACGCAGCTGGGAGAGAAAAAATCTTTGGGGGGTGGTTGCTGGTGAATGTGCAGACATGAAACTGAGTTGTGTCTGTTAGGGCTTTAAGCATCCAAAAAGAAAAGGGGAAAAAAAACCAACCATCTCATCTAGCTGCCTTGATGAGGGACAAAAATTCCTTGTGAAATTGCCGCATACAAAGCAAGTCCTGTGGATTGACAGATCTGGATGTAGTGTTGCCTGCACCACTTTGCTTCCTGAGCATATGGGATTGCTCACTGTTGAGTTTTGAGACCGTGTTTTAATTTCCCCAAACCACAGTGCTGTATGTATTTTTGCTCTTTTGGGGGACTGACATCTTTCCTCAGCTTTTATAGTAGCTACAAAAGAGACACACACAACCTTGATACTGTGAGTAAATTCCCTCCTGTGCAGTAGGAGCTCGGCAGGTGACGGCTTCCACTTACCATTCCACCTCTTGCAACATCTGGATGGTTGTACCCTGGTGCTGTCTGCTTTCACAGCTGCTCACTGTATCCCAATGTCCGAGTGCAAAACTATTGCTGTTGGCCTTGATTGCATAGTGGATTTTTGATGTGGGGAACCCCTAACCCTAACTGCACTGATCTCTCAAGTGTCTTTTCCAATCAAAATAGGTACAGAAAGTTGAACTCTCTTCACTTTTACATTACCTTTCTGTGTGAAGTGCAAATGTTTGAGGGCAAATCTCTTTCTCAAGAGATGTTTAGCCCAAAGCAGCCGGGGAAGAGGTCGGCTGAGGTTTATACTTCCATGGCAGTGAACTCCACACCTGAACAGTCAAGCTGAAGTCTTTGCTGCTGAAGGCAGCTCTGCATGTTCATTTCCTGGTGATTTTGCCCTATGGGCCACAGGCCAGTAGGTTGTTCCTCTTTTTTTCTGAAGTGTGTGAAGACCTGCCCCAGGCTGGGCAGGCGCAAACCCTCACTGGGCCTGTCTCCCATTCCAGCAGCAAAGCCAAGCCTCCTCCCAGAGCAGCTGAGTCAGACATAGGCTCACTTGCTGCTGTTGCCTTATATATTGACTACATTTAATTTTGAGAATTATCCTTAAATGCAACTAAAGCAAAAACCAGGACACAGAAATGAGGAAACGTCCATATTCCTGTGTACCTTTAATGGCAGGTCTGTCCTCTGCCTTTGGTGGGAGGCTGTGCAATTCTGTAATTACATGCTGGTTACTGCAGGACTCGACTCACTCATTTTGCAGCATGGATGATGCCCTGTGGAAAGCAGGCCACTTAGCAGCGGTCTTCACTTTTCTGTCTCCCAGGTCTGTAAGGTGCCAAAACCCAGATGGCTGATCTGCTGGCCACAACCCAGCACACAGGTGGCAGGGGTTCTGAGCCTGACCAAACCTGCCCCTGGTGACACAGAAGTCACTGAGCTGTTATGGCATGTGGGCTCCTCACAGCAGCAGTATCGTGGAGAGCCTCCCCTTCGCACCAGAGGTGACTGTCTTCACCCTGGCAAATCATCCCACCCGTCCCACCTCTGGCCACACTAGACCAGCTCCATTGCCACTTCCAGGCTCACAGTCCTTTATAAAGCAGCATTTATATTGTCTTTTCTTGAGCTCTCTTTAAAAAAGGGTGGGGAGCACTTTCCAACCTCTTCAGTCTTAGGGGAAAAAGTGACTCGGATGCAGCTGATTCTGCAAATGAGGGTCATTCATGAAGGCTGAAATCAGAACTCCCTAACTTAAAAGCCAGAGAAGGGGGACAGAAGAGGGTGAACCATGGGCAGAACTGAATCTAAAATCCCTCAGGCTATACTGCACTGAGGGACTCCTGAGAGGTAAAAAAAAAATTATAAATCACAGCTCATGAAAGAAGGCACACCTTGTCCTTAGCAGACAGGAACACTTACTTCAGTCTTAGCGTCTGCTCTGCTAAGGCCTTAAGTGAGGAAGGTGAAGGCCCTAAGGAGCAGCTACAGCTTCTACTTCTCCTGCCCTTACTTTTCTCTCAGCACACAGGGGCACAACATGCAGAAAACAAGCGCAGGGCTCTCTCCCGACCAGTTGGATGCTCAGGGTCAGCCGGCAGAGGCACACGGCGCAGGGACAGCTGGAGCATGCTCTAAGACCAGATGCACCTGCACGTCTCAAGATCTCCCCCTGCAGTGACAGAAGAAACTGGCAAGCGCTGAACTATGGGAAGCCACAGGCCCCATCCTCCAGTGTTGCACTTATTTGCTGGGAGATGGGTCACCCCTTCTTTCTCCTGCTCCTTAAGAAGGTACCAGCCAACATCAGCTGCTTCCCAGAGAGTAGTATCCATCACGCAGACCAGCCTTCCAGTTTCCCCTTGGAAAACTGAGACCCCTTAGCTACCCCTTCCTCTATTTTGAAATTCTGGAAGCTGGCTAACTAGACACCCCCAACAACCTCCAGCTCCATCAGTAACTTTTAACACATAGTAGCCTTGAACCTTGATACCTCACTGCTCCTTGGCTTTGCCCTGACACCCAAGGGTCACAGGAAACTGAGAGACCGGTGCTCAGTACAAGCTGCAAGTATTTGTGAAAGTTATCTTACTGAGCGCTAAGCAGTGAGATTTACCCAGCTCAGACTGGTCAGAGTAGGCTCCAAAATCATATGTATTCATTAGATGAAGACAACCAAGGGAAAGAGGCTTCAGTATTCCTCTTCCTTAGAGTTGCAGAAGCCAAAATTGGGCGTTTTCCTCTTGGTCAGTGTATGCTGACAATATACTGCTTGTGGTCAACAGCCCAGGAGATCTAGGTAGGCAAGCCAGCTGCCTCCACCCCGCAGGTTTGCTTGGCCAAGAACCACCCGGTGGTCAGGGTCAGGACTCCCACGTGTACTGCCAGCATGCAGCCTTGCTGCCTCACCTCCTCTCAGTTCATCTGAACTGCAGGCAAGAGCACCTCTGGGCAGACTGCCTGCCATTATATTTTCATTAGGAAATAGTTCTGCTCCTTAAGTCAACCTCGATCTGAAAACACTGGATTTCTTCTGGCCAGGTCTCTGCAGACACTCCCATCTTCTAAGACAGTGGTCTCCAAAGTGGGGTGCACAAGACAGTCTCCAAAGTGGTACACATGCAAGTGGGGTGCAGGAAGAAAATATTTTTTGTACCATTAATAAAATTTTAAAATATTTTTTGAAGTATTTCACCTTTCTTTTTCATTTCTATTTTTGTGTAGTTTTAAAATGCACATAATATTAGCACAGTAGTAGATGTATGTAACATGAATAAAACAGTTTTGGGGGCGTACACTCAAATTTTTTACTGATAGGGGTGCGTGATCAAAAAAAGTTTGGAGACCACTGTTCTAAGAAAAGCAAGACCTTCAAAGACAGCTTTATACCTTCCGTTTTTAAAGACGACACTAGTTCCTTCAGAACTCAAGTAAGGATGACATGCAAGTGTGCCGAACCATGTCTTCCTCTGGTAAGGCCAGCAGCTCCTCAGTATCCTGGGATATACTGGTGTCACTGAGGCCACTCCCAATCCATGGATTGGCATCATCTTGGCACAAGATGGAGCGGCCCCTGGAAGCCATGGTGGTCTGCCCTCACTCCCCTCCAGGACAGGCAGCCTTACACAGCTCATCTCTGACTTTCCCCATCAGCCTATCTACATCAGCAGGGAGCGTAACACCAAGCTTGCCTGCCTTCGACCACACCGTTCTCACTTACACAGGCTGACGGGGAAAGTCAGAGATGAGCTATCTACATCAGCAGGGAGCGTAACACCAAGCTTGCCTGCCTTCGACCACACCGTTCTCATGCTCATCCTCCAAAATCCAGCCAGCAGTGGTTTAAGAAATCCTCCTGCAAAAGGAATCCCCATGAGGCCACCTACCTCTACTCATCAAGCCCAGAAGTTATCAGATATAGGCTTTGGCCCTCCTTTCAACTTCTGCTTAAAAGCAGACTTCCAAATTTCTCTGCAGAAATCCACTTTAAAAACAAAAAGGCCACCTAACTTCTGGGCTTGATAAGTAGAGGTATCAGATATAGGCTTTGGCCCTCCTTTCAACTTCTGCTTAAAAGCAGACTTCCAAATTTCTCTGCAGAAATCCACTTTAAAAACAAAAACCAACAAAAAACCCAAACACCCCCACACTATCAAAAAGATTAATAACATCAATCTTTATTCCAAACAAGACAGAACTACAGAACACCTGTAATCCTGGTTATATTTTATGGAAATCTTGAAACACTGGACACACGGACTTACTGTTCAAACTATAACAATCAGGGATAGGATGATGGCACTGCTAAAGATAAGTGTTTCTTCTAAACAAATAAACTAAGAGTTAAGGTTTAAAAGTTAACTTTCATTTCTGATGCTTAGCTTTGTCTTCAGGTGTTCTTGCTTAGCAACAAAAGCAAAAAAATAAGCCTGCTTTAGAACAGCAAGTAGGAATAAACAGAAGATGTAATCATACAAAGAAGCAATAGTTTAGTACGGTCTCATGCGGCTTGATGGGGGCGGTGCGCGATTCGGAGGAGTAATTGCTATATCCAAGTAGTCTCCTATCTGGAATTTCTGAGACTGCAATGTCATGGAATCATCTGTGCCCTTCCTGCCCGACATGGTACTGCCGATCTCCTTCACCCTGCGCGCAGGAGAGAAAAGGCAAGTTAGTGATCAGAGGCAAATCTCTCTAGATGTCCAAAATGGGAACCGCATCGGCTCACAACCACCTTCCCATGCCATCCCCTGCACTGCATGTAGCATTTAGCGATGTACACAGGGTGCTGGGTTTTTTCTCTCTGGTACCAAGTGCCAAGAAAAGCCACACTGAATCCTCCTTCTGTTGGGGCAGAGGGGTGGGGGAACCTTCTACCATATTAAGTTAAATACTAGAGAGAACCCCTTGCCCCCCTCCATACACACACAGAACAAGACCCTGCAGATTACAGAGCAGGATATATCCACTGGTTGCTGACAAAGGTTAGCTCATACAATTTTGGAAGATGGATACCTGCAACAAGATCACTGCTAAAACTCAAATGCATTCTCAGATACAAGACCTACCACTCCTCATATCACCAGAAACAAAGCTTTATCTCAAGCTGTAGGTCCACGTTCTGGTTGATTGCCAATACAGCAACCAAAGCCTTCAAGCACACAGGTTCACTGTGTTGGGAACACATTAACAATGATGGCCACCAAGCAAAATTTAGAGTTTGCAGAGGCCTTCATGTAGTCTGTTACCAAGAACTTCAGAAATTTGATTTGTGGGTTCTGAACTTTAAAATCAGTGTTAATGAAAAATAATTTACTGCTCTAGTGCCTGAAGTCTTCTACTAACCCAGAGAAGAAATGCCATTTACCTGTATCCAGGCCTCTTGAGATCCGTAAAAACAATTGCAAAATTGAAGTGCGTGCCCTTCTTCCGTGCTTCCGGGTAGACTTCTTTCACTAAGCTGGTCAGCTCTTTCAGAGTTGCATCCATCCTAGATTAAACAAACAAGCCAAAGCGGTTCACCTTCTCAAAAGCAACAACAATAAAGCAAGCTTCCCCAAACCCATTTAAGGTGGAATCAATATATTGCTACAACTTAACCATGTATTTCCTTGCCTTTGCATACTTTCTGTCGGCACCTGAAGATGAGCAAGATCTTACATTTCGGCTACATAGTGAGCCATTGAATTCACAACTACGTGGCATTCCAAACAATACATCTTGGTCTAACGATCCAAGTGACAAGAAGTTGCTCTAGTTATCGACTAAAACACCTGGGAGAATTCACCACTTACCGTACAGTGGAGGCAACATGGTCTAGTGCAAATGTGGTTCTAGCTGTAGTAGCTTCTAATTTACTGCGACATTAGACAACTCTCTTCACCTCTATGTACGTTTCAACATCCGCTTTTCCATGTCTCCCAAAAGAGTTACTATTTAAACAGCAGGGAACTTTTTTTTAAATACATTAATGCATTTATACAACGAACACTGTTTCCTCACCTAAGTTGCTGTCTATGTTAAAATAGCTTCTTGAATACTAGAGGAAATGTAGAAATAAAAAAAAAAAAAATCATGAGTAGTTTTACATTTCCATCAAGATTTCCATTTCTGCCCTAACAGGCAGCATGCCTTCTCTTCCCAGCCTTCAACCAGACAAGGGCTAAAGCTCATTTCTAGAATTTCAAGAACAAAAGGACTCAATCATCACAACTAAAGCGGCTCTAATTATACAGACTGGACACTCACTCCAAGCAACCAAGGAGCAGTGTGTTGACAGACAATGCCCGTTCTGACTTCTGCAGACAGCAAACAGCTCAGACACCATCAATTGCCTGGACTGAGTCCATAAATTCCATTAAGAAGTAAGTTAGAACCGCATGCTTTGCTGGCCACAAAAATGGATTTATTCAACCATACGACATACAAGTTATAAACCTAGCAGACACCGTGAAGGAAAAATAAGATTTAAAAAGTAGCATAATTCACTTTCAAAAGCATTCTTCAAAATACTATAAACAAAAACTAACATGTTTGCAACGCAGACTAAAGCAGTTCTCCGAACTGAATTTGAAAGCAATAAAAAGTAGGTCTCTGTTAAAGCACTGCTACCTGACCAGACAAGAAGAAACACGTTACTCCACCCTCAAGAGCCTTTGACTTAAAACCAACACACCATTCACACAACAGTTCAAGCCTTCTGGGACAACTACTTCTACTGAAAAACCAGGGCTGTTTGAACAAAATTTAAGCATTAAAGGAGAACCCCTGTGTTGAATAGATTCGTTGTGACAACCAAAGATATGCCACAACACAAGCCTCTGATTACGCGCGTTAGTAATTGGGCAATTCAACCGCAGCAAGTTTCAGTGTGCAGCAATCAGCACTTAGCTAGAGTTGTGCTTCCATGGATGCCACGTCTAAGTTGCCACGGCTATAGGCAGAAGCGCTGTATCTCAGCGGCAGCTGCCTTCCCCCGCGGAGCTGCCACCACAGCGGAGCGCACAACTGCCCCCATGAAGACTTCCCCCCGTTTCCTGCTTTAACAAGGCCTACCGAACTCCCCCCTGCAGCTCAGTATCAGACGAGGGGCTCAAGCCTGGCAAGCTCCCCGATACCGCTCGGAGCCCCCGCCCGCAGGGCCCGGCTCGCCTCCGTGCCCGAGGGCCGGGCGGAGGGGCCCGGGCCGCCGCCGCGCACTCACCAGGTGTAGATCTGCAGCTCGCTAGAGGGCACGTTGCCGCGGGAGAACTCGTCCATGCGGTGGTGCCGCCCGTTGTTGGTGGTGAAGACGCGAAGCAGCAGCGGGCACGTCT
>NW_008795303.1:838645-862001 GCF_000699145.1 Aptenodytes forsteri
GGGGGGCCCCGGCGGGGGTGGCCCCCGTGGGGCACCGCTGGCTGGAGCCCGGGAGTGGGGCTCGGCAAGCGGCCGCAGGGCGGAGGGGTGGTTTTAAGGAGCAGAGGAGACGCAGTCGCGGGCTGCCCCACCGCCGCGGGCTGCAGCTATGCGCGCCCCCCGCAGTGGCTGTTCGTTTGTTTTCACAGAATTCACACATTTTTTCCTCAAGTGCTGTGATTTTATTTCTCGTTTCAAGAGTAAAACAAAACAATTCTTCTGTAAAATGATGCAGAAATGTATGTGCTTGCAGGTGCAAAATCGGAGACTCACAGAATTGCTGAGGTTGGAAGGGAGCTCTGAAGGAGACTGCCTAGTCCAAACCCCTGCTCAAAGCGGGGTCAGCAAGGGCCAGTTGCTCAGGGCCAGGTCTGGGTGGGTTTTGAGTATGTCCAAGGATGGAGACCTCTGGGCAACCTGCTCCAGTGCTGAGTCACCCTCACAGTTAAAAAAAAAAAAAAAAAAAAAAAGTTGGTTTATTTTTCTTCTTATATTTAAATTAAATTTCTGGTATGTCACTACATGCCCATTGCCTCTTCTCCTGTCACCGGGCACTGCTGTGAAGCCTGGCTCTGTCTTCTTTACTCCCTCCTGTCAGATACACAGTGATAGGGTCCCCCTGAGCCATCTCTCCCAAAGCTGAACAGTCCCAGCTCTCCCAGCCTGTCCTCATGTGACAGATGCTCCCGTCCCTTTAACCATCCCATTAAGCTATATTTGATGCTATATTATTATAGTGTTCCTGTACTGCTCATGTAATTTTCTGTTGATGCTTACAGTAGAGTACAGCACAGAACTATGTGCCACTGAAGCTGTGTCTCAGGGTCCCCATTCTGCAATGTACTTCTCTGAGTAAGGACATTCAGGGTGAATTTACATCTGTGTTGGGCTGCTTTCCCAAGTATAAGTCTAGTATCAGAGAAAAATAAATAAATTCTGCACCATGAAAAAAGCATATGCTTGTTACGGTGTTATAACTGTTGAAATACCTGTGCTCTAAGGGTGATGTGGTGGTTTTGATTTCACGTTTCCGAACATTGTAGATACATGTTTCCAATGTATTATTTATTAAAAAAATATGCAGGGGAGAAAAAAATATAAAAATATATTCACCTATGAGGTTTCTGTGTGCATCACAGAGAAGAAAAAGGGTTATGAGTCCATACTGTAAAAAAGAGAAAAAGCTCTTGCAGTTCACCTCTAATATAACCAACAGCGTTTGGTTTAAAATGTTGATTTATGGCACACCTAATACAAGACAAGAGAACCAACAACCTATTAGAGTTCACCCTCAGCTTTTATTGACTTCCTTTTGTGGTAGCCTGGATAGTATTGTACAGTTTTTAACCTACATTAAGTTATAGCATATCATCATTTTATTACCAAAGGGAATGACTCAGCCTTGCCACCATTTGCAGGATTCGATTTCCCAGGCAACGATACAGTTTATTACACTGCTAAAATTAATTATATCTGCCCTGATAATACGTACTTTGGGCTCAGTATGTGAACCGCCAAAACAAAGGAATTTATGTCTAGGATCAGGTAGCATAAAGGAACAGCTGTAACAAATAAAGCACAGTTCTATTATGAATCTAAGTAGTTCCTTCTGCTAGAACTTTTTGAGTGCTTTATTTATGTGAAAAATGACCTAGTGTGCTTGAGTTGTAAGTAAATTCAAGCATGACTTAATTTATTATTCATGAACTGTCTTAACAATCACAATTTATTTTCAGTCTAAAATCTTGGATTCTTATGTTACATATTTGGAAGAGAAAGTTGGCAATTATTTGGAAATGAAAATGCAATTACGTGATCTGTAACCTGGACTGCGGGATGCAGGTTTTACTGGAGACGGTGCTGTTTGGTTAAACGAGGCATAACATGGTAAACTGGATTCCCACCAGTTTAGGCTGAGGTCCCATGTGTACCTGAGTTAGTCTAACAGCTCGCTCTCACCAAAGGAGCGGGGATTTCGCTCCCCGCTGCCTGTCCTTACTCTCATGTGAGGGTTTTTTCCCTCCCTTCTGCCAGGTGCGGCCCTCACTAGATGCTTCCAAGAACAGGTTAAATTCCCTAATTCAAGATAAAACTATCCAGTTGGGGGCTGGTTTTCTGCCAGTTTGTTGCATCTGACACTTTCTAAACTGGTTCCATGATTGCTAGACCTGGTGCAAGATGAGTGGTGGAAGCGTGCGCCCAGGAGCAGCTGGGAGACGGAGGGAGAGAATAGGAATGGCATGGGGTCTGTCCCTTCAGCGGCAGTGAGACGGTTGATGGCTTCACCCTCCCTTCACATTTTCTTAGGCTTTGGGGAGTGAGGGGTCCCCTCTAATTGTCAGGGACGCTGTGTTCTGTGCAAACAGTGTATATATGTGCGAACATGTGTATACAGTGTATGCTATAGAGGAAATGAAAGCTCCTTGCTGAGGTAGTGAGGCAGAATAACACTCTATATACAAGCAAGTCTCTAGCCTTTATTGTTATAAAGGAGATACCCAAAATATGAATCAAACACTTTCAGATATGAATGCCCATAGAGAACTGAGATAAGTGGTCTCAGAGTGTGAATTGCCTCTAAGTATCGTTAACACACTTTCCTATTTAAGTGGTTATTTAAATAGTGAACTTTTAATTGTTTATTGGAGCATCTAGGAAAGGTATGAATGAGATGGCGTGTCGGTGCCATTAGGATATGGGACTGGGCAAAGCTGCCATGGCCATTTAGAGAAGAGCATTGTGGGTCAAGTAGCCTGTTGGCCTATGAAACACTTACCGTAAGTAAATTGTGATTGAAAGGGGAAAAACAAAAGGAGCAGTTGATATTCTGTGACTTAAAACTTTCTAGGCAGAACAGAGAAGATGATAGTAAATGAAAAGTGTCCTCAGGAAGATAGAGAAAGCAATGGCACAACTGGGCCTGGGATATCAACCATTGAGGTAAACCTCCAAGGAACTAGAAAAACTGTAACAGATGACCGGAACAAGGAACTCTGAACATTTCAGACCCGTGAGTGTATTGAATCTCAGTTCAAAGAAGCTGAATTAGCCTCGCTCTTTGCAGCAGGCTGTTTTCAGGTTCCCAGGGCTCCCAGGACTTCTGGCTTACTGGCTGCATTTGTGAGTTCTTCCTAACCAGGACTACATACCGCTTGTTAATTGTGCATGGTTGTATGTGTATCCAGTAAAGCTTGTTTGATAGAGGACTCGGTCTTTATATTGATTGTGGAAGGTTCAGCTACCCTGTTCTGGCAACAGCACAATCATCTTTCAAACATCTTTACAATCAGCCTAGTGAGCAAAGTCTCAAATTGGATGGAGCTGCTACTGCGAACAAGCTTTAACTGGTGGTATAAGAACACTGTCCCATTTTCTTTGCAAATATGATTGCTGGTATTTCCTACATTTTGTGTCATGGTAACATCACAGATCGGTTTTATGTTCCGAATGCTTCATGTGCAGTACATTTCATTACAGTGCTTTAATTTCCTGTATTTTGTACCAAAGTTAGTGTAGATTTCAAGAACCCTGTAGTGCTGCTAGAAAGTTACACTGTTTTCATTTAAGCTTCAGTTCTTGCTCATTGCCCTGTTTTGAATTGAGATGATTTGGGCGCACAAAATGCACCATAACTGTTGGGCCTCTGTGATCCTATTCAACTTGCACGTGAGCCAGCAGGTGAATGAGTCAGTGTGGTAAAGACTAGCAGGAGTGGGCTGTTAGTTTGCCATGTATAAAATGACCCTGTTGCTGTATAGGTAAAGAATGTGGAGACCCTGAGGCAGTATCCTAATTCAGGAGCACCGAGACCTGACTGCCTGGGAGGAATCTATGCTTGTGTATAGATTACATATGTTTTCTTCTTTCTCTATCAGAAGGACCACAAGTTGATAAAAACGCTTTGAAGATGATTTATTATTATACAATATTGCAAAATCGTTATTTAACTATTAACGTGACAGTAGCAGCGGTCAGTTTGTGCAGCCTCGCACATGCTCCAGGACCCAGGCGTCGTATGCAAGGCAGAGCCACTGGTGTGCCTTGTAAACAAGCTGCCTCATACTTGCCAGTGTAAGACCCTCAACAGTTTATAGCTGTTTGTTATAGATGTCGCCAAATGTTATAATTCTGCCATTCGGATGGAACTTTTCCACATCAGGTGTTTCCTGAAAGAGCATCCTCAGGATGCTTTTTTTTCCGTTTCAGAAAAAATGTTTCCAAGAATAATATTTCAGGCAGATGAGTGTTACCACTCACATTTCTATTATTTTTTTTTCATTTTAAATACCTGTAGCAGTTTGTCTGAAAAGCTGCAGCATCTGCCTACTTTTGAGAAAGAAACACAATTTGCCAGAGATGTGTCCGAAAAGGTCTCATAAAGCAAATATATTTGACTGAACTATAATCTCTTGTAAAAACTGTGGTTTATCTGTAGTCAGCAGAGACAAACTAATACTGGGCAGGTAAATCGTATCTGATGCATCTGGGTGCGCAAGGGATTCAGAAAGACGTCCACAGTGCTCCTGTGCTCTGCGACAGGCCTGGGGACGGGAACTGGGAACAGTGGGGCTCTTTCTTTTTTCCCTTAGGGCGCTGCTGCCCGCAGTGGGCACCAATAAGGGACGCAGGATGGGACCCTGCCCGCATCCCCTGAGCGGTGAGCGGAGGGAGCTGGAGGGCAGCTCCACAGCACTTCAGGCCGACCCAGTGCAAAACTGTTTGCAAACTAAATCAACAACAGGTTATGTGTTATGCAAAAGAAGTCCAGCAAAATTTGTAATGACTGCTTGAACTTCACCTGGAAGAGATCAGAACAAACTGGAGCTTGTAATTGTCAGCAGAGGAAGACAGAATTCAGTTTCAAGTAAAGAAAATGTAAGTCCTGGTCTGTCACGTAGAGTTATTTTCTTCTCTATACAAATACATGTAAAGGTGTGATGGTGAGATGTACTAAATATTCTATTGATTTTTCCTGGTGGGGTAGTGGACTCGGTTACAAAATATAAAATTAAGGAAGAAATGTTGCCAGAATCTAAACCTGGATTTCATTAAAATGTGTTGTCATTTCTCTATAAAATACATCTGCTACAATGTTCCTGAAATTTTAGACACACAATAGAGTAATAAACTGCTTTTATAACTTGGGTAATACTCTACCATGGATTCTTGATTTCCCCCCTACTGTTTGTATTAAATTACCTCAGTACAGAAATGTTCGTACACTGTAAGGAAGGAATAAAGGCGTTGTCACTGCAATGAGTGGAAATTTTAAAAATTGTGTACAAGATGTGTATTATAGAGAGGACAACCAACATCAGAAGCTTGTCAGCCTGTAATTCACTGCAAATAGTTAGGTCGGCAGCCTGGGCCCCTGCCTACGCTCCCTTGTAGCTATGTTTCCTGGTTTTCCTTCACTGGGGCAGCTCCACTACTGACAGCAGCGGTGGGAAACCCGGTGTAAAGGTTACTTTCATCGTTGGTGCTTTTCCCAGTTGTGGGTGTTGCTGCCACCAGTTTGCCCTGGGAACACGGAGGCTGCCTGACCTGCAGCCCCTGCGCCAGCTGCTCTGAGGGCAACAGCAGTATCCTCAAAACGCCCCGTGTGGCAAAGCCAGTGTGTCCCCTCGCAACATCGCTGTCTGGAAGAGGTGTCCTTAATATTGTCTTCTATGTTTCCTGTGCAGACAAATCCCTTCCCTGGCTGCTTCCTGGATTAATGTGATCCCGTCCTTGAACACGACACAAAAGTCTGAGAAGGGGGTGAGTATCTCCTTTGGATAGACACAGTCCTGCTCACGCTTTGGTGGGAACATTTCCATGAATAAGCGTTAACAGATTAGGTTGATGGTTATTCCAGTATCTTCTGCCAAATATCTGTTCTTTTCCCTTCCCGTGGAAAAATAATACTAAAAGACTCAAGCTTTTTCTCCTAAAGCAGAAAATTCCAAGAGATCTGACTGAGTATACTGAAGTATGTATATTTTATGTGCAGCTCCCTGGCTATGCTGATCTTCAGCTTGCCATACATCTCTAGAAGTTTCCAGTCTGTGGCACACAGAGTTCCTATTGAAAGTAGTAGATGGATAAAGATGGATCCTGCACACCCAGAACAGATATTTGCTTCCCTGTTTTCTTCCCCAGGATGATGGGTCTTAACACAAAGAATCTCCCCGAGTCTGTGGCATTTCACACCGATTCTTTAATGACAACGGAGCTGTTGATAAATAAATCCTCTCTTGTCAGCCACAGCAAGAGTCACGTTTTATTTGGTTTTATTCTGGGGCTCAGAGCGCCCCGCAGAAGGTTTATGAGACCACTGCCATATCCGTCATAACAAAGGTTGATGTCATGTAAGCCATTACATGTGTCCTGCCTCCAGAAGCATCATCATAAAGAGTCGAGCAAAACTTTCCTCCAAAATAAGTAGTTCCATGTGGCAAGCCTTGTCAAGCACAAAGCAAAGCCTCAGCACCCCGAGACAGCCCAGCTACATTGCAGAAATATCTTTTGTGGCTCAACATGCAGGTCAGAAAACACAACTCTGTAACTTTTTCTTTTTTTGTTTGTGGGTTGTTTTTTTTTCCTGAGTGGCCACTTATGACCAAAATGTTCTGGCTGCGATAAATTACCTGCAACATTTTGAATAGTGCAATATAAAACCAAATTCTTTTCTGAATGCTATGTTGTATGTATTGCAATATCAATTAACTCGATGTTTTTTAGAGAAAGGAAATGTCCATCACTGGAAATTTACAATATGTTAAGTTTGAGCCCAGAACAAATTCTGACAGCTTGGTTACCATAAGCTCCTCAGAGACACAGTGCTTAGTGGAAACACTGACATAATCTTAACGATAGTGGCAGGAATAGTGCCAGTAAAACAGCATGTCCTGTAGGCATAATGTAAGGCAGAATCACTTTGGCTCCGCAGATCGCAACAGCTTTGAAGGAAAAGTTGATAGAAAATTTGTGGACGCCTATTCCTTTGAGTACAAAAGAATAATCTCTGTATGTACTGCTGACTGTTGTTATCAGTTGTATTGTATTACGTTTTGCACATGGCAAAAGATGCCGGGGAAATTTAAAGGACGTGTTGTTGCAAAGCTATGAAGTCTTGCTGCAGAGCAATGGAGGCACGTTGGGGTTATAGATGAGCGATCATAAGGGCATGGACAGAGGTGCATGCTGCAGGCAGGGTGCTAGCAGGAAGAAGTCACTGCTTTTACATTTCTTGCTGTTCCTTCCCTGTCAGCGTTCTTGGCAGAGCTGGTCATGATGAGCTCTCCACAGACTTAATACAATGAAACAGGTTAGCAAAGACTTCATACTTAAATTGTTTACCATAATCTTGTTGCTCTTGCCTGGAATGGGTGAGGAAGGGTTCACACAAATAGCTCTTCTGGCACATCAGTGGGCCAGAGGGGATGGTGACAAAGGGCATCCTCTTGCAGTGGTTCAACTGGAGTCAGGAGATGACATCTGCCCATAACCTGGTGCTTTCAAATGACAAGCTGTACGATGTGACATTTTATGTGACAGCATGACAGACTGTGACATTTCAGATTGCTGTGAGCAGTGCTCTTTTTTTGTGTTCACAAGATGTATAAGAAAGTGCAGCATTCCAAAAAATAAGTAAGTGCCTCACAGAATCGCTGGGGGGAAATTCCTGCAAATGAAAAAAGGGGAAGGAAAGAAAGAAACTATTTAAAAAGAAGTGGATTGGAAAAAAAAAAGACCTTAGATTGACACTACTTCACAGTCAGCTTTATGCTTTGTTACCCCTGTTACAAAGCTAAGAATTCAGATTCATTTCTATAAAACTTCAGGGCATAGAAGAGCAAGAGAAGTGGCTCTTCTACACCTCTTAGATTAGATTTGTTCAATATGAAGCAAGATAAAATATGCTCTGGTGTTTTATTTGGGCTTGAGGAATGCAAAGGCATAATAATTACCAGCTGATACACCAATTTAATGCAGGTGTTCAGATTTTTAAAGGACCATTATCACTTAATGTTACCTTTAAAAAGAGATCTCAGATTTTTCAATGAAACAAATACTAGAAAAAGAGATGCCTTATATGAAAGGAGGTGAAACTCTCAAATACAAAAATGCAAAAATTCTATTACTAGAGGTACAGATAGATTCCCTGCCTGTTAGAGATGAATGATTAGCTAAGCACAATGTTTTGAAAATATATAAGTGAAATATTTAGAACACAGGGCACAGCTATTGCTAAATTCTTACGTACAAATTCTGATGTACGGGCCAGATCTTAAAATGCCGTTGAAGTACAGCAGTCCGGCTGCTGATCACTTGTTTCAGATTTGGGTCTGGCTTCACCCAGAAAAATACGGAGCTACTGATAAAACGTGCTTCAACCATCAAACATGAAGTAGATTCAGAAAAGAGTTTAGCAGAGACCAAAGATGAAATGATACACTGTAGAAGTTATTAATTGGTTTCTGATTAGAAACCATGAAGACTTGTCAGAACAAGAGATTCATGAGTGTTCCTCCATCTTGGGCTGCAGATGAAGGGGGAAGATTTGTGTATTCGTGTTAACACAGCTTGTAGTTCTTCTTTGAACTACGGCCAGCAGATGCAAATGATTTGGCATATAAAGACATTACACATTTTTCACAACTTTATGTTTAGATGGCAGATGAAATCTTTGGTCAGTCATGGAGAAGTTCTCACTGTCTTGCACTCAGAGATACCTGGAGTTGGATGAACACTTTTTCATCCCACATTCTTTGAGCACTTTTCTTAAGTTGGTAATTTTTGGTGGCATCCGTGGTGGAAGGCAACCGAGAATGGGCTGTGCACCTGGTGCTGGGGGCACTGAAGCTTATCCTCCTCCAGCTCTCTGCGGGGTGTGAGCTGTACAGCTCCTTTAGCTCTGCACACACTGGATGCTGACAGCTGAACTGCGGGAGATTTTACAGTTTCTTCAGGCTGCTTGAACAAGTCCTGGTTTCTTGCTGGGACAGCAATCCCACAACCCCAGCCATCAGGATCAGGGTTGTGAGTGGCTTTATCAGAGACTAGCTGGCAGAGATTATTAATAGATGGTAAAAGGTACTTGAAAGCAGCTGGTCCTTGTCAGGTGAAAGGGTTATTGGTCCTACCTGTGTGTCACTGACAGAGTACAAGCAAAGCTGTGGGGACACTGCTGAAATGTGGGAAATTATACTTTGTGCACACTGTTTCCTGGCCCGGCCAGGAGCGAAGCCAAAGCTATGACAAACGGCAATGCAGTCTTTTACTAATACCATAGTTTTTAAAGAAAGACTCCCAGAAAAGATGAATCCTGCTTTCCCGTCTGTGACAATGCATATTTAATCCCAAACTACCTTTTTTTTTACTTCAAACTATAAACAATCTCTCTGACTTCTTGGGGACGAGCATGCAAAACGCCAGGCGCTCTGCTTGATGGACGTGCGAAAATCTTCGCTCACTGGAGCGCCATAGCAGAAGAGGAGTGAGACAGGCACAGCGTAGGCAGGGTGTCTGTGCACAGGGAACGTGGCCGTGGCAGGTCCCCAGGGAGTTTGCTAAGTGGCACCGAGGCATGTGCCTGTCCTGCCATACCAGCACTGTCCTCATAAGTAAATAACACGTTTCCCCCTTGAAATTATTTTGCATTTCCCTGAAGGGTTCTTAAAAAATCTGCAACTCAAAGCGCAAAGGAAAAACTGTTGGAATTTGGTCCTGTCCTGCCATACCAGCACTGCCATGGGGGACAAACCGGGATGTTAAACTCCCCTCACTGAATAGACCGTTCAGCTCCTGCGCTGTCCTCATTCAAGTAAATAACACGTTTCCCCCTTGAAATTATTTTGCATTTCCCTGAAGGGTTCTTAAAATATCTGCAACTCAAAGCGCAAAGGAAAAACTGTTGGAATTTGGTCCTGCTGTGGGTAAGGTAACAATATGAAGGATATGAGGCAAGGTATCATTTCATTGTGCTTTATTAGCACTTGTAATTTATATCTCATCACTTTCAAGGCCTCTGCTGGTAATATTTCCTTCTTCTAAGAATAGAGCTTAAAGGTATTTTAAGAATTCTAGTTGTTGTGCAATTAATAGTGAAACACTTTGTTCTGTGTAAAAAGATTTGCTTGTTTTGAGCAGTAACAGTATTTTGCATGTAAAAAAAGGGGAATGGGGAATCTTTTATTGCCAGCACTTTTCCTTACAGGGGGATGAATCACTTACATTCTTGGCAACCAAGCTCAAATTCACAAGAATGCTCAGTTTGATCAACTTCCTTCAAAACACTAAGCTCAAAGGAAAGAGGAAAAAAGAGAGAAAGAAACTTGGATGGGCTTGGATGCGGAAGACATTACAAGATGGACATCCAAGCAGGAAGACAATAAATCTAGTGTACAAATTGTTTTGCCCAAAGCAAGTCGCTGACTTGCTGTTACAGGAGGGTCCAGTCTAAATTAAGAGAATACTGGAAAGGAAAAAAAAAAAAACAGGGAGGAAAAGAGCCAGAGAAAAGAAAGAAAACCCTGCCGATCTGGCAGACATGGCGGATGTTGTGTCAAACATGAGTTTATTTGCTAACAAAACAATGTGAAATTTCAAGAAAAATAACCACCCTTCCCTTCAGAATGGAAGATTGTGCTGAGAAACAAAATATGAGAATACGGTTAATTTAGGCGTGAGGAAACTGCCCACATTCAGGCTGTGGCTTCATGTGACAAGGCTGAGGATCGCAGGTGTCTTCTTTGGCAGCAGCGCAGGGTGAACCAAGCTGTCCCCTGGCTGCTTCTCTCCACCCATGCAGTGGACCCCACTGAGGAAGGGATGGCACTGAAAAGGGTCGCTTTGGGGTTTATTCTGGTGGATTATCTTTCAGCTGGATCGGTTCCCCGGGCCGGTTCACCCAACAGTCACCCATGGCACTGCGCGACATAACCAAGCTGCAGTGGAGAGGATGACAAGGGGAAAGGGACATGGCAGAGGGGGAATGATGAAGCTGGCCAGACATCCCTGCTGCTGCTGTGCCACCTCGGCTGTGGTCTTCAGCACAGCACCAGTCTAAGGCACATTTGGCCCTGCTGCTCACTTCTGCTCAGAGACAGTCAGATGGCAGCTTCAGTCAGACCAGCACAACTGCTTGTTGGCTGAAGTAAAAACAACCCAAGCAAACCCCAAAACATTATTTAGTGTGGAATTCCCCTTTTTCTAGGTCAGGTTCTAGGTCACCCTGTGATCACCCTGGCGAACAGCTGTGCCTCAGTATAAAAGCATGACTGTGAGGAGTGGTGGAAGGCAAGGATGAAGTACTGCTCCCCAAAATTACATGTTTCTTTTGTGTATCTCATTTGGTACCTTTTGATTTCCCTCCGTTCTTCACCACAGTGCTCTGCCACCCCGCACCTGCAGTGCAGCACTGGGGCTGCAACAGGGCATAGGGCAGCAGCACCTCAGGATGCTTAAGATAAGCATGATTGTGTCACGCCCTGCAGCCAGCATAGGGCTGCTGTACTTCTGTCCAGGGTGTCCCCCCAAAATACATATTCACTTAGTGAGCCTAATATGGAAGAAAAATAATAATTGGGGAAGAAGGAGAGGTAGAGGCCCAGGAGGGCTGGGCCAGGCCACGAAGGATGAGTGCGACTCGAAGCAGGACCGAAGATACTGCAGCATTGGTGTCTAATACCCTGGGCATCATATAGTTGCTGTTGCGTGTCTTCAGGATCATAGTTTCAGTGTGTTGCCTGTTTCTATCATGTTCTGCAGTGCCCATGCAGTAAATCCAGTACTTCCTCTCTGATTCTGTAATCAGAGATGTTGCTTATATGTAAATCCCACACTTTTGGGACACTGTGAATTTACTGTGTATTCGCCAAGCAACTACATCCCATCCACAGAATAAGATCAGTGCTTCCTGGTCTGGTTTCCTGCACACAGATTGTACAATAGGTCAGCGCAGGTCCTGGGGCTATGTCCAGTTTTTCCACGTGTAGCCTTCCTATCCAAGCTACAGACAATCCTCAAAAATCTGTGCAGGCAATTTTTCTGTGCAGAAAAAAAAACACCTACCAAATCTGGACACAGGGTAGCCTCAAGTCAGAGCCTCCAACACATGAAACACTGCACCAAGCTGCCAGAGAGAAACGTGTGGAATCTTTGCCCTGGAGTTTTTAAGACTAGACAAAAATCTGCCATAGTGAAGAGGGACAGCCTAAACCAGATCCTTCCCAGCCTTACATTCCTATGATTCCCTGTAAGGAAGGACTGGTTTGACTCTCCCCACCATGAAGAATGGCAAGCACAGTCTGTTCTCTGCTCTGCAACCCGCTCTCTCTTTCTCCAGCCTCTCGTCGGGATCAGCACAAAACCGAGGACAGACACTACTCTCAACCCAATGGGGCTGGGCACTGAGAAAAGGGAGATTTGTATGCAATGAGTCTGTGTATTCATGCATGAGAGAAATTGTGGTGGCAATGGTGTTCTCTCATAGTAATGCAGAGCAAGACGGAAACGTGATGAAGGTTTTTTTCAGGATTAAAATAAGCAGAACATGAGCCAGTTGTTTTGGGGAAAAGGAAAGCAGTTGCTGTCAAAACGTTTCACCGACTTGGCAAAAATGCCAAGCTGGCCCTGCCTGCAGCATACATGGACTTCAAAGGGCTTATCTTGAATGAGAATTAGCAGGAGCCAGATCGCTGCTTCCTCCATGTATTCAGCTGAGGTTAAATGATATGCAAGGCTATACCCCAAGGGTGTGTTTTCCTTCTGATGCCAGCCAAGTTGCTGACACCTCTGCCTGCAGGTTTGTGGGATCAGTCTTGCTTTAGCTGCTTACACCCAGAGGGAGCTCAGTTCTGACCCAGCACCAGGAAGAGTGGGTCACACTCTCACAACCGGTCGCTTCAGGAGTGCTGCTCCACAGCAGGAACACTGTGAAACAAATGGTCAGGCCCCCACTCCAGCGGTGAACCAGCCGCTCAGGAGGGGCATGTGGTTCTCAAACAGGATGCAGGCTGAATAACCCTCCATTCCTGAAGAGGGTGGTCCCCGAAGGTCAGGGCTGCCTTCAATGGTGTGGCAGTGTGAGAGGAAACTGCCTCACAGGGTGCTTTCATAATGCTCGGACTATGAATAAATTCAGCCTGTTGTACTCTGGGTTCCCAAGTGTTAGTCATCAAAAATGTGAATAGGAGAATAAGGTTAGGAAAAGAACAATACTCCAGCTGAACTTTCATTACAGGATGAATAGGGGTCCTCCTCCCCCCACCCTGCTTTGATTTCAGACAAAGGGCTTTGCATCCCCTGTAGGAGTTCTCTTTGCTGCCTGGGATGAACATATGGATGTAGGTGAGACAAACCTAGTAGGGCCCAGCTCACAGAATCACAGAATACCTGAGGCTGGAAGGGACCTCTTGAGATGATCTAGGACAAACCCCTGCTCAAGCAGGGTCAGCTGGAGCAGGTTGCCCAGGACCATGTCCAGTCAGGTTTTGAGTATCTCCATGGATGGAGACTCCACAACCTCTCTGGGCAACCTGTTCCAGCTCTGAACGGACAAGCAATGACCAGAGACCTAATGTCAGTACAGATCATTCTGGCACTTTTTTGCTTTCATGGTAAATTATTCAGTAAAAGTACAACCTTAATAAATGTATTTGATATTCACTCACTGACTCAGGTTCTGGTGAGGCTGGGTATAACGATGTGGGCCAAGGCTGACCCATGCTTTACCCAGTTGCTTAATTATGAAAAAAAGACAGTCAAAGAGGCTGTTGGGTGCTACATGGGATTAACACCTTGTGGCCCCATGGGAACGTTCCTGGTTCAGGACAGAAGCAACCATTACCCCAGTCAATGCTGTGTTAATTTAGTGGAAGGAGGGCCAAGGGCCTTTGAACCCATCACAACAATAAATCCGGAAAAACGATGGAGATTTTTTCATCCTTTAGGACACAAAGTTTTCTGGGAATATTTGTCCCTTAAGCTCCAGAAGGTAAGGGACAGACGGGGTTGTGCTTTCTGTTCCCATGCTTCCGAGCCAGCACTTTGCCCTGACCGTCACTGTTACCAGGGCATCTTCTCAGTTCTGGCAGGAGATCTTATCTGAAATCTTAATTGGGGCACATGTAGGCTATCCCAGGCAGTTTTATATTGCTCAAGCTAAAGTCACTGAAATGTTTTAATTAACGAGCAAACACAGTCTGTCGTTTTCCTCTGTGTGACGCACAGAAATCTGTCTGCTTCCTCCCCGAGTACAGTACAGCATGTCTAAGCCACTGGCTACTATAATTACGATGGGGTAAGCATTTACATGGCACTATAAAGGTGAATTGGGTGCTTTCCAAATACAAAAACACTAATCTCATTCTCAAATAATTCAGAGTCAAACATGGTCAAGAAAAACCACAAGGCAATTGTCTTGATGGAAAAAATGGATCCCGCAGACACCAGGAATCACCAGGACAGGAGGTCTGAAGGACAGATCTGGAGAGGGGGAGTCCTGGGGCCGAATGGCTGGATGCCACTCAGAAACACTGGAGTTTCTTTTCTAATCTGTCATGGACCTCATAGATGACCTTTAGGAGTCAAGGAGTCTGTGCACGAGTTCTCCTCCCTGTAAAATTGATATTACTTCAGCTCATGCAGCTACCAAAATAAAGGCAGGCTACAGAACAGAGGCTGGGAGGAGACGAGAGGTATAGTGGCAGGACAGCATCGGGAGGCACACAGGAAGCAAGAGAGGGAACAGGGGAAAAGGAGAGAAAACCTCTGAAGAGTGAGGAGGCAGGGAGCCAATGATAAGATTAAGAAACAAGATGGTATCTTTCAAGTGTCAGGGAGGAGAATGTAGATTAACAACCTTTTGGTTAGGCTAAAGGAAGTACAGAAGAGCCTGAAGAGTTGCTGTCAGCGAATTACAGTAGCTGAAGCAAGTAATGGCCACAGCATAGAGAAGAACTGTAGTCATGGTGATAGAAAAGCAAGGGCCACTTCAAGAAGGAGATATTGAGACAGAAACTAAAAGCTTCAGATTAGGCCTTTAATGAGAGACCGGTTATATGAAATAAAATTAAAGAAGAGAAAAAACCTCCCCAAACCCAGAATAGAGGAAGTACTGAAAGCAGATTTAGAGAGAACTGATACTTTTATATTGGAAAAAATCAATTTGAGGCAGAATGAATATGTAATAGCAGCAAGGACTTCAGGAGAAGAAATGAAAAAAACCACAGGGATATGAAATTGGACAGTCGTGGACAGAATAGAAAATCATTTCCCCACTAGAAAGGTGCAGGCAGAAATGATCGGGTGTGTTGGGGAGGAGGGTGACATGATCAGCAGTGTCGTGTTTCAGGGGCCACCAAACAAACAACTCCAACTACAGCGGTACCACCGTTTGGTGTCACCCACTCTGCGCATACACCTCCTCTTACTTGACGAGATGAGGATTTACCGTGATGTTTCAAATGGACGTGAAGAACAGCAATAACTGTGAAGTTCCAAGTGGCCAAGAAAACACTCATTGCCCACAAACATGGTCTTTGCTTGCATTTCACAACATTGCACAAGGCTTCTTAAAAAGTAACTTCTAAATTTGCACACCCATATCACTATGTACACAGGGGATGGTTAAACAGATCTGGTGTGCATAGAAATTCATGACAGAGCCTGAGCCTACCCTCTTGCTACATACACACCAAGGGGTTGGTATTGCAGAGTGTTAGAGCATTTGGAGTTACACGTGATTATATGAGAAGTGGAAAATAGATGGAAGAGCAATTAGACTGATTTTGTTAGGCTAAAGGGAGTATGAAGGAGCGTGGAGAGTAACTGTAAATAAATTACAGTACCTGAAGCAAGAAATGGCCAGGGCACAGAGAAGATCTGTAGTCATGGTGATAGAAAAGCAAGGGCCACTTCAGGTGTTTTTCAGCTGTCATGAGATGCCACTTTAAAACAATTTGTTGTGACCTCTGTGTCTCTATTCACTTTGATTTACGGTATGGTAATACTACTATTCATGCTTACCACATTCCAGGATCTATAGAAGACTTTACTCATTTAAGTTACGGACTCAGAATGGTGATTCTCATTCTAACCAAATTCTGTATTTTAATTATTTGCAAATGACGTACTATCCACCCTGCAGTTTTAGTGACTGGTGATGAATAAAAGCTACCCCTGACATTCAGAGCCTTTTTTCTTTAATCATGGAGTTGAGATTTTCTGAGCTCTAGCACAGTAGGCAAAGGTAACATACAGCAGACACTGAAAGAAAATAGCTAAAAATTGAAAGTATGTTTAGGACTGCTGTGGAGCTTTTTAGACAAGCAAGCGTGTATTCCTGAAATGAGCTAAAAGCAGTGGCTCGTGTGGGAAGAAAGTTCAAAATAGATGTAGGTTGAAAGACTGTGTGGAAGACCAGGAGACATGCAGTGATAATGATAGTCATCAAACGGGAACATGCGGTGGTGAAGCATTTTTAGAGTGGAAAGTCTTTCAGTTTGGATGCTGTTTTCATGTTATATTATTCTGTGATGATACTCTAGTAGAGCATTATGGACAGTTGAGGATTTTTCACAGTCTCCTACGCAGGGGTCTCAGAATTTTCCCTCAACAACTTTTTAGGGGCTGTAATCCTGAACCTGATTTCCATAAAACTTTATATTTAAAATGGATGTGTGACACATACGGGTGTCAAGTCCCAACATGCAATTTTCTGTTTCTGTTGAAAAGGCCAGGTGATAGTTACCCCCACCCTTCCATCCTGCTTGTGATTATACCAACTGATCTGGAGGATTCAGGCCAAGTTATTTTATTCATGCAAGTCACTCACCTCATAGACAATAGTAGATACCTTCTCTCAGTTTTCTGGTGTCCTTCTTTGCTGATAAAGGTGTGTAAACAAGCGCAAAGCACACAGGATCTCAGCTCCCAGAGTACACAGAGGTGTGACTGTAGTTTTTCCTCTACTCAATATCTTTCTCTCTCCCCCAAGAAAATATGTGAAGTTTGTTGACTGGAGCTTCTTACGCTGCTTTGAGATGCCTTGCCAAGTTGTACGTTATCCCACTTCCTTCCTGCAGGTAATCCAAACAGGGGAGGCTTCCCCTGGAGCCTTGCCCCTCACAACGGCACCACACAACTGCTCAGCTCTCAGGCCCTCTCTTACAGTGCCAGAAATGTGGTGGCTGAGTGCTGGGCTCAGCAGGAGCTCTGAGAACGTGCCACTGCTGTGGGCAGACCTTGAACAGGAGAGTGCTGCAACCCCACTGTGCTCTGAGCTCAGGAGATGCTGTGAGTCAGCGGCTGCCACCTTGCCCTGCTGCACCGTAGGGCTGCTCAGCACTGTCCTGCAGATGTGACAGGTATGCCAACATAAGGCCAGCTCAATTGGCACAGTCACCATGAAAAGCCAGTTTATTTAGGAAAATGAGACACAGCAATAAGCTTACAGCACCACTGGAAAATTACTGTGTGTCAAAGAGAGGCTAAGCAGCGAGGATCTGAATTTCTGCAGACTGTCTAGGGCAAGACCTAAGTCTTACAGGTTTCCCCTAGGGCTTTGTGTCCGGGCCATAGCCTGGAACTGAGAAATTTGACATCCCCTCTGACTCTTCATGTTTTGCATCCTTTTTTAACTTTTTTTTTACTGACAATATGATCTAGTTGCTGATCATGATTCAGATGAGGATTCTGGTCCTGGCTTTGCCATTGAATTGCTGTGTTCCTTCTGAACATTCATGCAGCCTAGCTGTGTTTCTCTGTTCAACTTCTCTGTCCATCTTATCTGTAGAGATGTAATCTCTGCTCTGAAGAGGTGGTCCTTTATTATGTATTTTTTTAAAGAGCAATTGCAGCCTTCCAATGCACCATCACATATAGCAAGATTGACTGATACTTGCCCCATGCTCGTCTGGAATGTTCTTGTTTAGTAGCTGTTCCACACATGTGGTTGCCTTGCGTTAGCAAGGTCTTACTTCTGTTTCTTCTTTTAATTTATGGTCACCTCTGTCACCTACATCCCATACTCTAATACAAAAGCAGACTTCTTAAAAACAGAGGTACAAATAGTCTTTTTAAAAGCTCACCACTTCGGTCTATAGCTGACATTTATCCCTGTTTTCACGGTGGTCTTATTCAGTGTATCTAGAATATATGAATGCACATAGTTCAATCTCTTGCAGTTTGACTTCCATGTTTTATATTTGCTCACTCTTTTTTCCTTGTGCATTACTGATGTCAGTCTGCTATCTGTCTAGTTCTCTTCCTCTGCACTATGTGTCTTTTTCTTATCCGTGGTTGTACTTCCTTGCCCATCTGTACTATTATTTTAATTGTCTTTGAATACACATTAATAGTACTTCTGAACACATGCCAGTGCCCATTTTTCTATCCCATCCCTTCCTTTACTCTGTTCCATGTCCAGTTTTCTCTCAGAATTTAATCAGTTGAAAATTGTTGCTGTTATTTTTTTTTTCCTTTTGAGCTGATTTAGTCGTAATAACAAGGCTTACAGGGAAAGATCCAAGTCTTATTGAAAGATCTGATCCAAAGCTCATTACCATGGTCACTATTTTTTTTATAATCTTCCAACTACACTTCCCTGCTTTTAGAGACTCTGGCAGATCCAACATCTCAGAAGAGGAATGGTTTCCCCCAAGTCCCACATCTGGCCCAAACCACACATTATGTTGGGAACCCAAAATGTGTTCAAATATATCTAATCTGACACTTTCTTGTCCTTTTCTGAAGTATAGCTTTTCCTTGTATTGCTTTTGATAAGGCAGCCTATTAGAAGTGCTAACTTCTGACTCAATTCTACCCTTTAGCTGGGAGGGAACCATTTATATGTTTGTAAGCTGAGATTGTTATAGCCTGTCTAATTTTATTTTCCAAGGATGCTGGACAGACAGCATTGCTGTTGAAATCCTTTGTTAGTACATTTATTCTCTCTAGCCATACCTTCTTGCCCTTCCTTAGGACAAGAAGGATCTTGATAAGTTTCTAAGATGTGGACACCTTGAGGCTTTCTGAAATGGTCTTGGTTTTTGCTCTGAGAAGGGTTAGGAGTAATTGTGGTAAAATGCCCATGACTCAGTCTGGTTTGCAACCAAATGGATGTGGGTTCCTAACTAACCCTGAGGATGTGAGTTGTGTGCATCCCCCCTGCTGTGACTGCTGCATCTGTATGACATTTTGTCTCCCTATTGGCAATTATCTATCAGGTTTCTCTGGTGAGGTGTCTAGTAGGTACGTTTCTAGCGGTGCTTTTGGGGAATGTGACATTTAGCTTTAGTGACCAGGCATTAATTGCAAGCAGGTAACTAACTGAAAGTACCCATTTTCAAGAAAGTTTTGTTCACCGCTATTCTCGGCTTCATTTGAGTAGATTGCGGTCTCTGTCACGTGAGTCATATTTGTCTCTTCTTCCAGGGTCCTAGCTAAAAAATCTCAGGTTTCCCCTATGCATGAGCTACTCAATGGACAAAGCATGTGTCATTTTATACTGACATAATAACTTATTTCTATATTCTCAGTGAAATGAGACACCATTTTTTCTGCTTTCCAGATTTCAGATTTTCCATAAACCAAATATATCACAGGAAACAGGAGATTTCTTCTCTTGCACTCAAAGTTGCTAACAGAAAACAACAAAACACTGGATTCAGGTTAACAGTTGAAATATATTAAAGACATCCTTTCCTTGATAAACTCACTTCAAAATATGTGTGGTTTATTGGAGAGATGACAATATAAATTCTTTAGCAGCCAACAGTTTTTAAACTGATAGATCAGCGTAATACAAAATGCAAATTTCGTAGATACTTAAAAAAAATACATAGTTTTCTCACGGGAAGAGCTACACAGGACTTTAATGCCAGGCCTTCTAAATAGGTACAGTAAATTACTGGAGAAACGAAAACAGCTTTCTTTTAAATTAACGCTAAATTATGACACTGGGCTTTGAGGCATCAATTTAACATAATGATAGCTCACAGAAGGAGCTATTCATTCAGAGATTTCCTAGTCTTTCCAAGATGTGGGACTCATTCCTCTTTCCTTACAGACAGGGAAGCTGAGGTGGAGAAGTGAAATGGTTTGCTGACAGTCTGAAAGGGGGACAGGGAATGGAGAAAAGCTGATTTATGCTATCTTTGGCTCAACAGACCTGGCTACTTCCCCCTCACCCAAATCAACGTGAAATGTTTTAGTAGAGTATCACCCTTCTGAAGCCTCAGATGGTCTCTTATGGTTGCAAAATGCCCTTGCACTGGTGTGTATATGTGTGTGCGCGCGGGGCAGGGGGCAGTTTGTAGTCTCCATAGGCCACATATGTGGCTCATTCCTCCCCATGTGCTCTGGTGCTGCTTTCCCATTCTGTACTCCTCTAGGAGTTTCCTAGTCCCGAATCCTCACCTCCCTACCAGTGGCTCTGGGAATTCCTTTGTATTTTCTTCTCCAAAGTACTGGAGAAGAAAAGTGCCTCATTTGTTCCCTCAGGGTAGGGGTTCCTCACAGCTCCCTCAATTTTTTTCTTCTCCACAGAGGCATTTTGGGAAGCTACCCTTGTCTTCATCTGTTCCAGAGTCGTTCATTTTCTGCACCAAGCCAAGGGCTCTGAATGTGCGCGTGTTCCTCCCACACCTTTTCTTTCTGTCTGGAGGGTGAATCATTCAGGGTGTCTGCGGCAGGAAGGGCAGAGCTGTGGTGGGGGTATTGTTATGCTGGGAGATGCTAACAGCTACTGTGCCAGGCCTTTGATGAAAAAATAATTACAGGCCAAATTGATGGTTGCTGGATGCCCTCACCAGGTGCCAGGGCTTCACGTGTCCTGCATTACCCCCTTCTCATTTTCTCCAGGATCAGAAGGGCACTGCCTAAGGATGCCTAAAAACTTTTCCTAAAATTTTGGAATCGTTTGGCTGTGATGTTCAAAAGCCATCCGCATGGCGCCTGAACAAAGTGATGCCATCAAGCTGATTGCAGGGACTTGAAAATTTGGCCGATTCATTCCCAAACGGAGAGCACAACTGGCTCGCGCTGGTGAAATTCCACACAAAGTCACGACATTCCTGCAGTCCTCTCAGGCGCTGCATGGGCTCCAGCTGCAGTCAATGATTGATACAAAGTGTGGGGCTGGGGGCAGAGTACATCGGAACATGGGTCCTTATGAAATTCAGAGTTTTGACCCTTCAGTGTGAGGGCTAAAAAGGCAGTCTGAGCACCCAGAATGCCTTACACAGTTAACGTGAGCCTGGGTTCATGTTTTCTCTGCAAAGCTGAGGCAGTTTCCCAGTCAGATTTGTCCTATTTCACCTACTTTGTGCTGAAATCAAATGTATTTCTGAAGTACCAGCTCTTATGTTCACTACACCTTTGCCGCCCAAAAAGAATGCTGTGATAGATCTCATAGACATAGTCCCGACAAAAAAAGCGTATCTAAACCATAGTTAGAATTTGATTAGAGGTTATTTTTTCACCCACCCAATTACTGAAGCAATAAGCCTAACTTTGAATGCCACAAATGTAATTTTGCGTCACTGTTAAACATAGACATTATAGTCACACATAGGTTGTGTTGTCTGTACTGTGCTGGAGGACTCAGAACTCCTGTTTCTAACTGTTTTTGCATTGGTGATTTGGGAAGAATGATTCCCCAGTATCATTCTGCAATATATTAAACAAGAACATTTCAGTGATGTTTACCTAAGTCTTTTTTCCTTGCACATCATTCATTTTGTGTCACAGTGGTTTGTTCTAGACATGTTGTCCTTGTGAAGGATGTCACTGTCAGCAAATTCTTTGTGTCTGTATGCTCATACACACGTATGTTCACATGTTCATAATCATTTCACATGTGTGTGTGTTCCTCTTTTTGAAAAAAAGACTAGCAGAGGACTAGACATTGGTGATGATATTCTTGCTTTACCTTTCTCTTTCAAGTTTACTGAATGAGTTCAAGGTTTTATTGGCTACCAGTACTGTGTAAAGAAAAAGTTTATCCACCCACATCACAATTATTTGGTTGCTAGGAGTGTTTTTAGCGGCACGATTCAGTAATTGGTTCCAAATACAATAGTTTAGAAAGAGTCACACTGTGGCCCAGCTAACGGTGAAACAAGAGTAGGGGGAGGGGATGAGGCAACACACAGCATTAGATGCGAGGGGATGGAGCTGCACAGAGCTCCCGCTTCCCTCACTGTCTCAGGTGGGTGGAAGGAGGGAGAATGTGAAACAGTGGAGCCGTGGTCCCTCCCACCGTACCCACACAGCAGGGCAGACAGCTGCTCAGGCAAGTCAGGAGGCGAGTGCTGTAATCACCATAGATCCAGCAGAATCACTGAAGCAGAGCCATGGATAAACACACTGACCCTTACGCATGGTAGATTATTATCTCATGGTCTAGTCTGTGAATGGATTTGCTCGTACAGACAAATTGTATTGTTCTTTTTATGTAGCATCTTTCCTTCTGGAGATACCTTACTGTGTAGAAGATAGTTGGGAGGAAAGACTTGACTGATACACAGTAATCTCCAAAAAACTTACAGAGATCAAATCATGTTTTAATAGAGTTGTATCATGCTACAACCCAACTGATTTCAATTTCCTTAGTATTTTTGAGGAACGTGATTTCTAATAGTTTGGGTTTCTAGAGGCTAAAAGCAGAAATAGTCTACGGAGTCTCCTCATCTGTGGCAGACCAGCTGAATACTTGTCTTTCTAGAGAGCAGATTCAACCCATCTCTCCTGTACCTGCTGCTCTGCTGGTGGGAATTCAAACCCAGCAACTCTGTGCAAATGTATGAAATGCAGAAAGTGCAGCTGGCTGGAACCAGGAGGTGAAATAGCGCAGCTGAGTTTCATTCCCAGATGGATTGGAATGCAAAAGGAAAACAAAGAGTTCCAAAGGAGAAAAATAAATGGAGAGATCTGTTTTACCTAGATTTAAGAATGTGGATGACAACCAAATCTTACAAAAGAGCATACTAGTACAGAGTAAGCAATTTTTATCATGATGCTGTTCCTTTAAACCAGCCTGAACTTTGTTGGGAAAAGGTCTCAAGCCATTGAGCAATCTCTGGTTTGGGCAATCATGTTGCTATGCTTCATCGGTTAAGCACAGCAGTAATTCAGAAAATGAAGCCATGCTGCATCTGTCATATCATTTAAAATTTACTTCAGTTTTGCAGGTATTTGAAGATTGCAAAATGAACCACATTACCCTGTTATATTCTGCCGATGTTGGAATCTGCTCTGAACCTAATGGGTTTCTTTAGCTCCCTAGAGTCAGAGGTTTCCTCCCCCCCCCCCCCCATTATATTCCAGT
>NW_008795303.1:862018-863508 GCF_000699145.1 Aptenodytes forsteri
TTAACATTTGTCCCTTTCTCCTCCCAAAAACCAGCATCTTATAAGCATTATTGACAGGTTGCATAGAAGGCATTTAAAAAAAAAAAAAATTACAATAAAAAAGCTCAGGGAAATATCCTTAGCTCGGACCGAAGTCAATGACACTATTGAAATTCCAACAGTAATTTATATACAGTAACTGGCTGCTCTCAGATGAGACGCTAAACAATTTCTGTGCACTAGGCTGCATTTTTCTCATGAAATGTAGCACTCTATTGGCAGTCACTTAACATTCGTCCCTTTCTCCTCCCAAACCAGCATCGTTTATAAGCATTATTGACAGGTTGCATAGAAGGCATTTAAAAAAAAAAAAAATTACAATAAACAAGCTCAGGGAAATATCCTTAGCTAGGACAGACCATGAGTATTATTACTTACAAAAATAGTCCCCATGGCTTGGAAAAGGCTGCAAATATAGCTCCCACCCTGGAAAGACAGTTATGCATAGACTTCTCTTTATATGTGCTCTCGGTCCTGTTGAAGACACTGGGACTAGTTGCATGATTAAAGATAACCATGTGTCTTAAGCGTTTGCAGGACTGACATTTTCCCTGCCAAACAGAGCGCCTCTACAATGAGCACCTCCCAGCTTTGCAACAGGATTTTGAGAATTTTGAGGTTTTATTTCAGGACTGCAGGCTTCTTCCATGTTAATGATCTAGATATATGCATATATATAAGAAAGCTTACTTTTTTATTGTTCTTACTCTGTATTAGTATTCCCTAGTTATAGCTAGTGTGCCTGTCTGTCATGCTGAGGGGTCAGAGGCAGCCTCCCAGATCCAAACATTGCTGTATTTGTGCGCGGGGGGATTATTTATCGTTGATAATTGTCTTTATTAAAGACCATAGAGATATCTAAAATCAGAACATTCCTGCTTTCATGAAAACCAGGCTCATATCCAGGCAGCTCCATCCATAACGAGGTCAAACACGAGCTTTGCATCCAAAAATCCTTTGCAGCTTGGGTCTGCATTTTTGATCCAGATGTGAATTCCCTGACTGCCTTCCTCCGGCACCTCCTAGCCCCCCTGGCTCCTTACCGTAATGAAAACACATGAAAAATAAGTAACACCCCTCAAGAAAAAAGGCAAACCAGAAACCAAAAGAAAAGCCCAAAGAGGCATTGACAGTCCTGCCACTTTGTGCACGCGTGAACAGTTTTTAGTTCAGCATGGAAGGAATAATGACAATAAAAGATTACCTTCACAAAACTCACGCTTAAAATGAGTTTGGGGCATCCGGCAAGAGGACGGGCACCTCCAAGCCGCCTACCTCAGCCCTCTTCACCTCAACAAGGGGAGGCAGCGCCATGCTCTGGCCACCTCAGCCACCCCTCTCCCCAAAACCCAGCGGGGGGCGGGGGGAGTTGTTGTGAGGTGGGGTGGTTTTTGTGAGGGGAAAGAGTGTCACAAGCTGCCTGTAAACCTAGGGGAGGGGACGCCGAGGGG